>NC_064646.1:428703767-429006797 GCF_023864345.2 Schistocerca serialis cubense
ACCACGTTCGAAGTCTGTAAGTTCCGTGGAGAGCCCCATTCTGCTCTCTCACGATGTCTAATGACTATAGAGGTCGCTGATATGGAGTATCTGGCAGCAGGTGGCAGCACAATGCACATAATATGAAAAAAGTATATTTCTGGGGGTGTCCGGATACTTTTGATCACATAGTGTAAGTAGGAAAAGCCAGCAGAATATTCGACAGCCGATACAAGGAACGTAACAGATCTTGGAAATATGGGACAAGCAATTCAACTTCTGTAGAATATTTAAGATAAATGAATCACACCGAGCGAGGTGGCGCAGTGGTTAGACACTGGACTCGCATTCGGGAGGACGGCGGTTCAATCCCGCGTCCGGCCATCCTGATTTAGGTTTTCCGTGATTTCCCTAAATCACTCCAGGCAAATGCCGGGATGGTTCCTCTGAAAGGGCACGGCCGACTTCCTTCCCCATCCTTCCCTAATCCAATGAGACCGATGACCACGCTGTCTGGTCTCCGTCCCCAAAACAACCAACCAAATGAATCACAAGCGTGTAACAAGAGAGAAAGCCACAAAAATATTTAGAACAAATAAGGAAAGAGGCCTGCTAACTTTACAAGCAAATTACCACATATACGAGTACAAAATAAAGGCAGAAAAGAACTTGCTACCAAATTACCCAGTGAGTGTGACGAAGCACTCACTGCTTACAGTAACTGATTGTATCATAGACAAACATCCTAATATTCTCTCTTAACTACAAAAAATTGCATAGACACACACGCAAATCTTGCATCAATACATACAGTTAAACAAACTTGCATCACAACTCACAGTCAAACAAAAAACAACTGATAGCAAAAACCGAGAAAGTTGGCAACACTCACAGAAGCATATGACATTCTACACACAGAAAGTGACAGTTCAAGTATTATGTTCCGAAAACACATTGACTACACGGGAAAAAGGAGGCTTCCCACCTATTCTCCACATGAGGGAAAGCTGCATGGTTTTCAAGTACTGAATTTGACGTCGATTTTGAAACACACTTCCAGTTTACTATAAAAGACATCGGTGAACCGTTTTTTAAATCTAGAGCCAATATGCGACAGAAAAAAAAAAAATCATGAAATATTCCAGGGTACAAACTGAAGGTAATTCGTTAAGAAGGCGAAACGTGTCTCGGTGCACAAATAAAACTAGAAATTAATATGTAGTATAGAATTTCCATCAGGAGAATTTGACCGCCGAGACATCAACGTGGGTTCACCTATTCTGCTCCTCGAACCACTGCAGCACGGTTCTGGCTCCGAAACAAGGACAATTGTACCGTTGAAAGATGACATCGCCGTCTGGGAAGACATCAAACATGAAGGGATGCAGGTAGTTCGCAGGTGTTAGCGTGTCTTCGATTACTGCCACAGATCCCAGGAAAGCGCAGGAGAATGTCTCCCATTGTATGATACTGCTCCCACCAGCCTGCGTCCGTGTCGCGCTGCACGTTTCGAGTCGCCGTTCACATCGATGACGGCGTTTGTGGAGACGACCATCGACCTAGTGTAGTAAAAGTGTGATTCACCCGAACAGCTGACACGTTTCCACTGGTCGGCGGTCGAATCCCGATGGTCCCATGCCCACTGCAATCGTAATTGATGCCTCGTTAGGTTAACATGTGAACACGTAGGGGTTGTCTTCTGCAGAGCTGCACGTTCAACAATGTACGATGAACGGTGTACTCCGAAACACTTGTGCGTGCACCAGCATTTTGCTCTTTCGGCGGACATGTCACAGATCAGCACCTATCGTACTTTACAGAGCACACAAGCCTCCGAACCCCATGTTCTGTGAAGAGTCCAGGACGTCCAAGCACCTGGCGCCAAGTAGTAGTTTCGCTGTTCTTCTACCTCTTTCCGTATGTGCTCACGACAGTAGCACGTGAACATTCGACCAGCTACGTCACTTTCGAGATACTTGTTCACAGGCTATGCGTAGCAATAATCTGCCCTTTGTCAAAGTCGCTTATCTCAATGTATTTTGCAGCCCACATCTTTGCTAGGATGATTCCCCGTCCGTGTCTGCTACGCTCAGATACTTTTGTTACTGCGTCACGTGTCCGCAACACCAGCAGGGAGCATCGAACGTCGCGATGAGCAGTGGTCATATTGTTTTAGCTTATCAGTGTTAAACGCGTTTTCTTGCAAAGTACTGCAATACATATTCAGCTAATTTGAAAATGGCCACCGCAAGAAACTATATTGCGTTCGAAATAAGAATTAGTAGGAAGAGCTATACGGAGAGGAATGTCTGTAGTTCTCAAAAATTAGAACTGTAAAGAAAATCCCTTTATTGTATTTTTTCCAGCTTCAGGTCACAGAAATGGTATCATGGCCGGTTATTCCAATACGATTGCGTCAAGTCGTTGGTGTAGGAAAGCTCAGTGGAAACTGAAGAGGAATGGGTTGGCAGGGTCCTAGCAACCTGTATCATTGCACGAGAGACAGCTTGGGTAGTTGAGAGTGTGTAGGAACATTTTATAAACAGTTTTAATTCATGTACTGAGACCGGCGATCGTCACTTTAAACAGTTGCTATGAGCTTGACGTGACAGTAACTTGCTTCTGTCAATAAAAAACTAAATTAAGCCGCAAAGGAATTACAGACTTTGGCTGCGGGTAGGTATTGATTTAAATCGACGGGGAAAATTGAAAATTTTTGCCGGACTGGATTCGAATCTGGATCTACAGCTTCCAAGTCAGATCGGCTGACCACTGCGCCATCCAGTCGCAACTGTACAGACTACCCTCCCACGCCTCCCGCCTGAACCAAATTCTCAACTTGTCCACACAGCATTAAAGTGGTGGCCCTTGCCCAATATCCTCATTACTCGCCGCAAAGTACTGCAATACATATCCAGCTAATTTGAAAATGGCCACCGCAAGAAACTATATTGCGTTCGAAATAAGAATTAGTGGAGCACGTTATCATGATTTCATACGGAATACTCTACCTGTGCTGCTAGAACATGTGCCTATACAAGTACGACACAACATGTGGTTCATGCACGATGGAGCTCCTGCACATTTCAGTCGAAGTGTTCGTACGCTTCTCAACAACAAATTGTATACATGGTGTTACAAAAAGGTACGGCCAAACTTTCAGGAAACATTCCTCACACACAAATAAAGAAAAGATGTTATGTGGACATGTGTCCGGAAACGCTTAATTTCCGTGTTAGAGCTCATTTTAGTTTCGTCAGTACGTACTGTACTTCCTCGATTCACCGCCAGTTGGCCCAATTGAAGGAAGGTAATGTTGACTTTGGTGCTTGTGTTGACATGCGACTCATTGCTCTACAGTACTAGCATCAAGCACATCAGCACGTAGCATCAACAGGTTAGTGTTCATCACGAACGTGGTTTTGCAGTCAGTGCAATGTTTACAAGTGCGGAGTTGGCAGATGCCCATTTGATGTATGGATTAGCACGGGGCAATAGCCGTGGCGCGGTACGTTTGTATCGAGACAGATTTCCATAACGAATATGTCCCGACAGGAAGACGTTCGAAGCAATTGATCGGCGTCTTAGGGAGCACGGAACATTCCAGCCTATGACTCGCGATTGGGGAAGACCTAGAACGACGAGGACACCTGCAATGGTAACACCCTGTATATAAAAATTTTAACATATATTTCCCATATCTCAAAGTATCTAGTTTACAGTGCTCCTCCATCTGCATGATTTTGACCCTAGAGAGGACAGGCAGCAGGCAGCGATGCAAGCTCCTCAAGACGTAGTAACAAGCGCAGCCGACATCCAGCCAGTATACTGATATGTCATTGCTAAGATTTATTCCCTGCAGACGCTTGCGGCAACAGCGGTGAGCTGTATAGAGGTGAGCGACTTTCTAGTGTTAAGGAGAAACCACGGGCAACCTCCAATTTTTCTTAAGAAAGAAAGCAAAGCACGTGGCGCGGCGGAGAGGCGGATGGAGGTCAGGACGAGCCAAACAGTCGGCGGTTTTGACGAGAAAGCCGGCATCCGAGTTAAGCGATGGCCGGCCGCGAGAGACGCTGCAATTAGCGTGGAAACCATCAGTCGCCGAGGAGAGAGGAATGCACCTGCCGGGGGGGACCGGCGCTAACCTCGGGGTGTGCGTGCGCGCAGTGGGTCAGCCCGCTGCGATAGTACTGTATAATAGCGATAAACAAACCGGCGGACCGGTTCTCCGGCCACCTGTCCACGGCACGAGGCGTACGTCATCCGGTCGGCGCTCTGCCTGCAGCCACGGCGGGCGAGCTGCGTTTGGTGCATACAGAGTGGATGAGTGTCTATGAGATGAGATTCAATAATGTGTCCAGTCGTCCGAAGAGCATAGGTCACACCAGCCTACAAGAATTGATGCGAAAGTGATACACAAAACTTCCCTTCAGTCTCACTGACATACATCCGTTACAGAATCTAAGAACATTCAATGGTGTCAAAAATTCAAGGGCGAAAGCATCTTTCACATGATATATCAAGATGCTCTTGTCACACCGTATGGTCGTACTTCCGATAATACGCGCAGAAGCGGTACTCACTCAAACGCTTTTCGGAAGTTAAAAATAATACTACGTCTGTTTGACAGCCTTGATCGACCTCTTTCAGGAAGTAACGTGAAAAAAAGTGACATGTCCGATGTTTTTGGAATTCGTTGACACAGAGAACGTCATTCAGATCTCACAATACAATGGTGTGCAAAACTTAAGGACGAAAGTTGGCTCTGAGCACTATAGGACACAACATCTGAGGTCATCAGTCCGCTAGAACCTAAAACTACTTAAACCTAGCTAACCTAAGGACATCACACACATCCATGCCCGAGGCAGGATTCGAACCTGCGACCGAAGCAGTCGCGCGGTTCCGGACTGAAGCGCCTAGAACCGCTTGACCACCGCGGCCGGCTAAGGACGAAAGTATCTTTCGCGTGATGTTTCACTGCCAAGTATCGTAGCTTGATGAAACTTGGACGTTACACAGAAAGAACTGATACAATATAGTATAGAAGGTAACCGAAAGAAATACGAAATGAGAGGAACAGACATAACACTTTCATTCAAAGACAATATTTACACTGAAGTCAACGTGATTTGTGATGCTCCCTTGTCGTTACAAAAGCCGGGTTCTTAATAGGGTGTGTGATCACCACGGATAGCAATGCGCCGCCAATTGTGGCCGAGCGGTTCTAGGCGCTTCAGTCTGGAACCGCGCGACCGCTACGGTCGCAGGTTCGAATCCTGCCTCGGGCATGGATGTGTGTGATGTGCTTAGGTTAGTTAGGTTTAAGTATTTCTAAGTTGTAGGGGACTGATGACCTCAGATGTTAAGTCCCATAGTGCTCAGAACCATTTGATCCATTTTGATAGCAATGCAGTCTCTGTAACTTGCTCCCATTCTCGCCACACGTTTGGTAAAGAGTTTTTGTGGCAGGGCGTTCTATTCTTCCACCAGCGCCTTTGAAACCCGGTGTATGTGCTGTCTCTCCAACTCACACACGTGCTCGATCGGATTTAAGTCGGGGGAACGGGCAGGCCAGTTCATTAGTCAATTCGCTGAATAACAACTCGTCCCAAGAGCTGTTCAATGTGGTCGCACATTGTTTTCCATAAAAATGAAGTCACGGAGGAACGCACCCCTGAAAAGACGTACGTGTGGAAGGAATACAGTATCACAATAACTTTGCCGGTGAGTGTACATGGAGGACAGTACGCCCATGCAACGTGATGCCTCCCCATACCGTAACACTTGGACCACCATAACGATCATGTTCGACAGTGTTCATGGATGCATTACATGTCCCACCTCTCACCGTGTGAGAATGAGTCCAGCGTTGTCGCAAACGACGGGTTTGGTGGTGGACCTGTTACGTGTACGACAGTGTAATGTTTCACGGGCGTGGTGACCATGAAATCTTTGAACTCGTTACACTCACTGGTCAACATTATTGTGACACTGTACTTACTCGCCATGTGTGCCTTTTCGTGGGTACATTACGTCGTGACGTCATTTATTGGATGACAAAATGGTTCAAATGGCTCTAAGCACTACGGGACTTAACATCCTAGAACTAGAATGAGATTTTCACTCTGCAGCGGAGTGTGCGCTGATATGAAACTTCCTGGCAGATTAAAACTGTATGCCCGACCGAGACTCGAACTCGGGACCTTTGCCTTTCGCGGGCAAGTGCTCTACCACCTGAGCTACCGAAGCACGACTCACGCCCGGTACTCACAGCTTTACTTCTGCCAGTACCTAGTCTCCTACCTTCCAAACTTTACAGAAGCTCTTCTGCGAACCTTGCAGAACTAGCACTCCTGAAAGAAAGGATATTGCGGAGACATGGCTTAGCCACAGCCTGGGGGATGTTTCCAGAATGAGATTTTCACTCTGCAGCGGAGTGTGCGCTGATATGAAACTTCCTGGCAGATTAAAACTGTGTGCCCGACCGAGACTCGAACTCGGGACCTTTGCCTTTCGCGGGCAAGTGCTCTACCATCTGAGCTACCGAAGCACGACTCACGCCCGGTACTCACAGCTTTACTTCTGCCAGTACCTCGTCTCCTACCTTCCAAACTTTACAGAAGCTCTTCTGCGAACCTTGCAGAACTAGCACTCCTGAAAGAAAGGATATTGCGGAGACATGGCTTAGCCACAGCCTGGGGGATGTTTCCAGAATGAGATTTTCACTCTGCAGCGGAGTGTGCGCTGATATGAAACTTCCTGGCAGATTAAAACTGTGTGCCCGACCGAGACTCGAACTCGGGACCTTTGCCTTTCGCGGGCAAGTGCTCTACCATCTGAGCTACCGAAGCACGACTCACGCCCGGTACTCACAGCTTTACTTCTGCCAGTACCTCGTCTCCTACCTTCCAAACTTTACAGAAGCTCTTCTGCGAACCTTGCAGAACTAGCACTCCTGAAAGAAAGGATATTGCGGAGACATGGCTTAGCCACAGCCTGGGGGATGTTTCCAGAATGAGATTTTCACTCTGCAGCGGAGTGTGCGCTGATATGAAACTTCCTGGCAGATTAAAACTGTGTGCCCGACCGAGACTCGAACTCGGGACCTTTGCCTTTCGCGGGCAAGTGCTCTACCATCTGAGCTACCGAAGCACGACTCACGCCCGGTACTCACAGCTTTACTTCTGCCAGTACCTCGTCTCCTACCTTCCAAACTTTACAGAAGCTCTTCTGCGAACCTTGCAGAACTAGCACTCCTGAAAGAAAGGATATTGCGGAGACATGGCTTAGCCACAGCCTGGGGGATGTTTCCAGAATGAGATTTTCACTCTGGCAGAAGTAAAGCTGTGAGTACCGGGCGTGAGTCGTGCTTCGGTAGCTCAGATGGTAGAGCACTTGCCCGCGAAAGGCAAAGGTCCCGAGTTCGAGTCTCGGTCGGGCACACAGTTTTAATCTGCCAGGAAGTTTCATCCTAGAACTACTTAAACCTAACTAACCGAAGGATATCACACACAGCCATGCCAGAGGCAGGATTCGAACCTGCGACCGTAGCAGCAGCGTGCTTACGGACTGAAGTGCCTAGAACCGCTCGGCCACAGCGGCTGTCTGTCTGATGAAATCATGGGAAACTTTTATGAGCGAACTGTAAGCACTTGAATGTGGTTGTTCAGGATTCTCTTTCATGAAAACCACAATTCGTTTCTGAAGGATGATATTCTGCCTTTCGTATTTTATTACAAGTTTTCCTGTTGTATCAATGCCTTTGAAAGCATTCTCTGGTACATATCACTAGGATTCAGCTGTTTCGCATCTTCTCAGAATCTAAGTGTGCGAACTAAAGGACGAAACTAATTTTCGCATGATGTGTGACTTAGAATGACAGGATATTCGGGCAATGTACTGCCCTGCCCGTCCCCTGACTTAAGTCCAATCGAGCATGTGTGGGATGCGTTGGGAAAACGCATTACAGCACATCCTCACGCCCCAACGACGATCCAGCTGTCAACGGTGGAGGAATGGAGCGCGTTACCAAGCTTGTGGCCTGCCTGATAGCATATTACAGACCATGCATTGCTAACCATGGTGATGACACACTCTATTAAGAACCATGTCCCGCCTTTTGTAATGTCCAGAGGATCTTCATAAATCGCGGTGACAACAGTGTAATTATTGTGTTTGAGTAAAAGCGTCATCTCTATTCGTCTCATTGCGTATATCTCTTAGTTATGCCTATGCAATATTGTAGCAGTTCCTTCAGTGCGTGATCGAAGTTTCATAGAGCTGTGTCACTTGGCAGTGAAACATCATGCGAAAGAAACTTTCGTCCATAGGTCTCGCACACCATTGTAGTGTGAGCTCAGACGTTATGGGCTATCACGAACAGAATCACGTTCTCCATGGCAATGTATTCCAAAACCATCGATCATGTCAGACTTTTCTCACATTACATCCTGAAAGTCATCGATCAAGTCAGTCAGACACATGCACTATTTTTTAACTCCTGAAAAGCATTTGAGTCAGTACCGCTTCTACGCTTATTATCGAAAGTTCGATCATATGGTGTGACAAGAGCATCTCATGATTGGATTGAGTATTTATTGGTAGGCTGGACGCAGCATTTTATCTTGAATGGAGAGAAATCGACACACCATCGGGTGGCTTGCGGAGTGTGGATGTAAATGTAGAAGTTATTTCAGCCGTGCCCTAGCGAAGATTGTTGGACGCCTCGCTGTTCCTGTTGTATATTGATGATCTCGCAGAAAACATTATTAGTGATCTCAGACTTTTCACGGATGAAGCAGCTACCTACAATGAAGTGCTGTCTGGAAGAAGCTGCACAGCTATTCACTCGGATGTTGATAACGTTTCAAAGTTGTGAAAGCATTAACAACTTGCTTTAAATGTCCGGAAATGTAAGAATATGCACTTTACAAAGAGGTAATCGTATCTTTTGTGTAGTTGTCGCACGTGTCTTTTACATTTAACGGATGTGCATTTTGTCCAGTTGCCGCTCTTCCACTACTGCACAGAAGCACGGCTCAAAATAAAGTAGTAAGAAAGCGTGTAGCTCTTCCACTGCGTCTCTTAATCTCTTAGACCCAACTTTCAGTGATATGCCTTTTTTTGTATTATACATAGCCATCACACTGTTCAACAAAGACTGAAGTTTTAAAGAGCTTGACAACAGTATTATGCGAGCTTATTCCACTGACTATCACAATTAATTCATAAAGATCGCAAATAATTTAAGACACGTAATGAAAATTGCGCAAGACATCGATGATAATTTCAAGTATTTAAAAAAAAATAAAGAAAAAATATTCTCAAGTTTCAGCAGCACTGACACGTCCTAACTACACTTGAATCCAAATGCGAAAGCAGGCCGTTAATGAAGTGCAATATGTAGCACTGACAGCACGTTTTTTATGAAGAGCAACACACAGACACAAGTCAAATCCTGGATGGAGAGTGCTGCTATTTATACAAATATCGAACAGTCCTGACTACACACACATAAGAAATGATAACAAATAGTTGCGGGTGGTTGGGTTTGAACTTGAGACTCGCAGCACGCCACAGCGTGACGATAACCACTCCGCCACAGTGCACGTACCACAGGTCGCCGCAATATAAATTCTGAATTTGGGTTTTTAAACCAGTTTCTGAAATAAATGTCATTAAATATCTGTAAACTTTTAAATGGTTGATGTTATTTACATAGTTCTGCGTAGTCAGCGCGTGCACAGCTTTCCCACTAGAGCGCGCCCAGCTAAGCACAACAGCACAGGCGCAGCGCTCGTCCGTCTCCGCACTACGAGATGGCGCTGCCTTAGAGACGGACCAAATTCTGCTTCCACCGATCCGCGTATTAATATGTAACGCAGCCAATGAGATTGCTGCTAAGGTAGAACCTTTTCTCCTCGCGGATCACACTCGCGCAGTGATACCTGAACGCGCGAGGTATTATAACGGGTGTACAGACCTCCGATTAGTCAGTCTGCATTAGTCTGCATTAGTCTGCATTAGTCTGCATTAGTCTGCATTTATCTGCACCTGTCTGTACCAGTCTACATTAGTCTGTACCAGTCTATAATCAAGTTTCAGTCTGCGCCTAATAAGATTACCATATTCCTGAACATAGCCATGAAGACACTTTGTCAAGTATCAAAGATATGTGAGAATAAGATTAACGTACCAAGACCAAAGGAACTTCTGATTGTCAATTGTAAATAGCATCCAGAATCAAGTTAAGTAATTTTATGCTTTTTATTATTTTAATAAATGTGTGTGAAAATTAATCAAGTTCTGTTTAAAGTTGGTCACCGTCAATCTGCTACTCCAAGCGTGCAAGTGGCATTTCTATCGTCTGACCTAACAGCAGAAGATAAACACGCCACAATAAGACCACGAGACATATAGCTGACACTCGCCTACTTCGTTAGAGCGACAAGTCAAATAATCTGATGGTGTATGTATCGAAGGTCTTACAGTACACACGCCACAGTTGACATAAGAAGAAACTGAATATTAACAGGAAAGATTATTTCAGTTAGCCGCGCGGAGTGGCCGCGCGGTTAGAGGCGCCATGTCACTGATTGCGCGGTCCCTCCGGTCGAGGTTCGAGTCCTCCCTCGGGCATGGATATGTGTGTGTTGTTCTTAGCATAAGTTAGATTAAGTAGAGTGTAAGAATAGGGACCGATGACCTCAGCAGTTTGGTCCCATAGGAATTCACACACATTTTTTAATTCCAGTTTTTTAGAGATTGTGTACATATTCTCCCTTCTCTCAGGCACGCTCTGCATTAAAAAAAATGTTAATATTTCCGTTTCCTGGTCGCTGTGGTTGCAAATGTCAGTATCCCCTACGTTCAAGAGGTGGAGTTGGTGTAGGAACTGGTGCAGTTAAATGTCACACCAATAACTGATGTGATGGGTTGTCGAGATGCTACTGACAATGAAACATTTCCAAGTGTCAATAAACGATTTTGATCAAACTTGGTGGGTGTGTAGAGAGGGCAAAATAGTGAAATACGTATTTCTTTGTGCCCAGTTTCACTTTTAAGGGGTAAAGCGCACCCCAAAAGGTTGTGTGGACTTTTAAGTTTAGAAATTAGGTGATAAATAAAAACTGTTTTCAGGTAAGAGTCGATATGTAATTATTGTTTTTAAAACTGTATAATCAACTTTTGTAATGATTTGAAATTTTACAAAATACCCCAGCACCGTTAATTAATGTTGAAAAATGAAAACTTTTGTTACAACATAAATTAAAGAAGCTTTCAAGCTACATACTTCCTTGTGTAATGAAGCTGATTTCTGAAATACCGTTATTGGAAAATAAGCGGTCCACAGCGTGCTTTCGGAGTGTTTTCAGCATACCTAATTGAACTATTTAAGCAGTCATTACAATTACAATTGTTTATTTAACTTATATTTGTTTTATGTTTTAAATCAATATTTCACGTTTTACAATCATGTTTTTTTTGTTTGCTGTTTTACACACGTGAATTTTGGTATCTGAAAATTTACAATAACGATAATCTGCTAATAAATGCTTAGACATGACGTTTTTTTACACCATACACATAAAATTAATGGAATTTCTTCACGTAATGTACACGACGGAGAAGACAATATGAAACAATATTCAGCAGAATTTCAAATTTTCACGGGCTATCCTCTAAGTATCCTTATTTGTATCAGGCGTATTTCAGTACATTGGTAAGGTTTACGGAAGAGAATTGATTGTGTACTAATCACTGCAGCTTGATTATATTGTTTCTCAAATTGAGAGTGACGCCATATTCATTCAACAGAACTAGATCTGAAAATCTTCTCCCAAACGTCTTCCAATATCGAAAGCCATTTACGTTCCACAGCTGTACGTGTGTCATCGAGCCCTGTAAATTGAAGTTTCTTCAGGAAGATAAAAATTTTCTTGTTGCTCTCAGCTGGTGTACGCCACTCAAGGGCCGTCTCCTGGGGTTGCCAAAGGGCTGAGTCCATCATTCACCACTAGGCTGATTACTGATTTGTACTCAAAGCTACAGTATCACTAATTTTGTTGTACATGTTGTCGTGGACAGCACATCTGTTTTACATGAGTGACAGGCTCTAAACACATCTCACTCAAGAGTTTAATTTGACTCTCCTTTATGTTGAATCAAATTTACTGATGTTGAGGTCAGGAGTCCATTACACACAGGAGGCAGTTACACGGTTGGCGGGGGCTATGTGGCGTGGACTGGGCGGTTTTTTTAGGTTAGAGGGTCTTGGGAAAACACAAAAATGGCTTCAGTCACAAAGGGTGAAGGCCGAACACAGGAACCATCGGTATAACAATTGCAGAATGTCGTAGCTATGTTGTCACAGGTCCAGCGCGCCAAGAGCTAATAGAAAGCACTGATGCTCAGATCGTTACTGTCACTGAAAGCTGGCTAAAACTAGAGGTAAGTTGAGCTGAAATTTTTGAGAGGGTCCTAACGGTGTTCAGAAGGATAGGCTAAATACAGTTGACGGTTGCGTATCTGATGCTGTTGGATGTAATTCATCTTGTAGTGAAATTGAGGTAGATAGTTCCTGTCAGTTTATATTGATAGAGGTCATTCTTGGCAACCTGAATAAAAAAATAACTGGGTTCTTTCACCGGCCTCCCAACTCAGATGATACATTTGCTGAAAGGTTCAAAAAAACTTAAGTCTAATTTCAAACACGTACTCGACTCACAAAATTACTGTTGGTGCTAATTTCAATTTACCTTCTATGTGTTGGCAAAAATACATGTTTAAATCCGGATGTATGCATAAAACATCATCCGAAATTGTGCTAAACACAATTAACCCGAGCATTTAGTTCATGAGCCCACTCGAACAGTAAACGGTTGTGAAAACACACTTGACCTCTTAGCAACAAATAATCGTGAGCTAATAACGAGCATCAAAACGGATACAGGGATTGGTGAACAAAAGGTTGTTGTAGCAAAAATGAATACCGTAACTCCCAAATCCAATAAAAATAAACGAAAAATAAATCTGTTCAAAAATCAGATAAAAATTCGCTTGACGTCTTCCTGAGAGACAATCTCCACCTTCCAGATTAACAATGCAAGTATAGGACAAACGTGGCTTGAATTCAAATTATCTACAGCAATTGAGAAATTTATACCAAATAAATTAACAAATGATGGTGCTGATCACCCCATGGTACACAAACCATGTCAGAACACTTGCAGAAACGACGAAAAATGCACGCCAAATTTAAACTAACGCAAAATCCTCAAGATTGACGATCATTTACAGAAGCTCGACATTTAGCGCGGACTTCAATGCGAGATGCCCAGAATAGTTTCCACAACGAAACTTTGTATCGGAACCTGCCATAAAATCCAAAGAGATTCTAGATCTCACGTATGTGAAGCACGCCAGCGGCAAGACACAATCAATGCCATCTCTGCACGATAGCAATGGAAAAACTATTTATGATAGTGATGCTAAAACAGAGTCACTAAACACAGCCTTCCGAAATTCCTTCACCAAAGAAGACGAAGCAAATAATCCGCGACTGGAATCAAGAACAGCTGTCAGCATGAGAACCTTAGAAGTAGGTATTCTCGGACTAGTGGAGTAACTTAAATTACTTAATAAAAGGAAGTCTTCTGGTCCAGATTGTACACCAATTAGGTTCCTGTCGGAATATGGTGATGCAATAGCCGCATACTTAATAATCATGTACAACCGCTCGCTCCACTAAAGATCCGTACCCAAAGACTGGAAAGTTGCTTAGTTTACACCAATATTCAAAAAAAGCAATAGAATTAATCTACTAAATTACAGGTCCACATCAGTAACGTCGATATTTCTAAATTACAGGCCCATATCATTAATTTCGATAAGAAGTAACGTTTTGGAACATATATTGTGTTCGAATATTATAAATTACTGCGAAGAGAACTGTCTATCGATATATAGACAACACGGATTTAGAAAACATCGTTCTTCTGGAACACAACCAACTCTTTATTTACACGAAGTGTTGAGTGCTATCGACAAGGTATTTCAAATTGATTCCCTATTTCTAGATTTCCAGAAGGCTTTTGACAACGTACCTCAGAAGCGGCTTGAAATGAAATTGCGTGCTTGTGGAATACCGTCTCAGTTATGCGACTGGAGACAATCTCAGCAGACGTCTTAGGTTGCTTGCAGATGATGCTGTCGCTCATCGTCTAGTAAAGTCATCAGAAGATCAAAACCAATCGCTAAACAATTTAGATAAGATGTCCGTACGGTACGAAAATTGGCGGTTGACCATAAATAGTGAAAAGTGTGAGGTCATTCACATGGGTGCTAAAAAGAATCCCTTACAGTTCGGTTACACCATAAATCAATAAAATCTAAAGGCCGTAAATTCAACTAAATACCTAGGAATTGCAATTACGGACAAATTAAATTGGAAAGAACACATAGAAAATGTTGTGGGGAAGGCGAACCAAAGACTGTCTTTTATTGGCAGAGCACTTAGAAGATGAAACATCTACAAAAGAGACTGCCTACGCTACACTTGTCTGTCCTCTTTTAGAATACTGGTGCGGGGTGTGGGATCCTTACCAGATAGGAGTGATGGAGTACATAGAAAAAGTTTGAAGAAGGGCAGCATTTTTTGCATCAACGAGAAGCAGTGGAGACAGTGTCACGGAAAGAATACTGGATGAGGTGGAAATCATTAAACCAAAGGCTATTATCTTTGGAGCGGGAGCTTCTTACGAAATATCAATCGCCAGTTTCTCCTTCGAATCGAAAATATTTTATTGACGCCGACCAACATAGTGAGAAACGATCATCATAAAAAATAAGGAAAATCAGAGCTCGCACGGAAAAATATAGGTGTTCTTTTTTTCCGTGTGCTGTTCGAGAGTGGAATAATAGCGAATTAGTGTGAAGGTGGTTCGATGCACTCTTTGCCAGCTACTTAGGTGTGATTTGCAGAGTAGTCATGAAGATGTAGGTGTAGATGTAGTAGTAGATTCTGCGAATACTAAAGCTCGTAACATATATATTTGCAAATATTTTTCTTATTTTAAAATTGAACGTCTAACTGTATAATTCACCGCTTTGTGTGCGATAATAAATGGGGATTCCATAAAATGTGTATTTACGAAAATAACAAAACTATTTTCTTTATTTTGTTGCGCGTTGTGTACAGCTTTTGAGGCCATTTTTCGTAACCTCGTTTCCAAGCTTCTTGATTCTTGCACAAATATTCGTTCAAATTTCTTCATTGGACATCCTCCTGCATTTGATGTTTTCACCCAGCCTACGTCTTCATTTTTTCTCTTGCATGTAGGTCGCCAACACAGAACTTTTTTGGATCATTGTTCATTTCTTAACATCATCACGTGTCCATATCACTTTAAACGCCGTACTCCATCTCTTCGGTGTTGTACGTGCGAGTTTTCATTCGCCTCCTGATTTTTTTATTTGGGGTCTAATTTTCTTCCATCCTGGTTTGTTATTTCCCAGGATACCGTTCCATACAAATAAATGCTTTTTATTATTGATTCATATAACCTTCTTTTTGCCTTTTACTTAATTCTATCTGGCCAAATTAAAAGAAAATTAATATCGTAATAAATATTTGAATACTAGAACTATAACATCAGATAGGAGCGCCAAGATAACGTCCACAGCCCAGCGATGGATAGGGTAGAGTCGTCTCTGCCCTAATGGTAGACTGAAATGCGCCACCGACAGCATATGCTATTTACTGATTTACTCGAGCCAGAAGCCGTACAAAATTCTACATCACGAGACTGTGCAATATTAAGGGATGTTATAGAATCAGAATTCACATAATTTAAAATTTACACAACGAACTAAATGACCTTCCCCCGGAACTGAGCGGCAGCGACTGCACCACTTTCAGCCATCATCAGCTCTTCATCACTGCATGATTTAGGACAGCATGGACAGTGGCACAGATGCCGTTTCCTTCGCATTCGCAATGTGTCGGTCGTTTGAGAAGTCCCTATTTGACAAGATTGTCCCTGGATTTACCAACTCTTGTTCTTAGCCTGTTCAGTGATCTCCAGGCAGACCAATCTGAATTACCTGTATCTGGTTGACATTCGCCAGATTTCATCCACGTTTGAAGTTGCTCACATCTAGATGCCCACAGTTGGTCTCTGGGAGCATTTTTGAATACAGTTAGTGCTGACATTGAACTAAGAAAACTTCTTCCGGATTTCAACCTAAACCTTGGTGGTTGATGGCCGTAGATAGGGTGTGAATGATTTAGTTCAGCCTTTTCCCTTTCAATGTTTGTGGCTATTTTACGACGTACATCAGTCAGTGCAAAACCTGCCCAGCAATTAACCTTGTCCATAGGTGTCTTGTTCAGACATGCAATATTCAGCCGTGCAGTTTCATTTAGTGCGCCATCCACTTGCTTTGCATGGGGAGAGCAGTACCATACAGGACGCGCATACTGCCCTGCAGAGAAACAGAGTGCCATGACGTAGGTTCTGATCACTTGAGGTTGTGATCCCCAGTTATTGCAAGCGATTTTCCAAAGACGATATTTCGAGCTGACACAGTATTGAGACAGAGATTGCGGTATGTTAAAGACACTGCCTCGTGATGACTGGGTGTTGTGTGATGTCCTTAGGTTAGTTAGGTTTAAGTAGTTCTAAGTTCTAGGGGACTCATGACCTAAGATGTTGAGTCCCGTAGTGTTCAGAGCCATTTGAGCCATTTCTCCTTATATTGTGCCGGGCCCTTTTTGCTAGACGCACTGCAGCAACTCGACGTAGCATGAACTCAACAAATTGTTGGAAGTCCCCTGCAGAAATGCCATGCTGCCTTTTTAGTCGTCCATAATTGTGTCCGAACCGACCTCTCGATTATGTTCCATAAATACACGTCATCTGTACATGTGCATATCGCTATCCCATGACTTCTGTCAACTCAGTGGACTAAATGGAAGAATAGAACGCCATAACAAGTTTTTACAGTTGGTTTCTTTCTTTACATGGACAGTGCGCGCATTAATCTTGGCGGTAACGGGAGGAAGACAGGCGCTCCCCGGGTGAAGTCAGCAACGGCTGAGCTCTTTGCCGCGTTTAGAAGCCCGGGGAAAGCTGCGCCGCAGATTAGGGGCGGCAGGAAGGGCAGCTGCAGGGCAGGAAGACACGGCGGCCCTCTTTAGCTGCTGGGTCAGCGCCGGCCGCGGGTCACCTCTCTCTCTCTCTCTCTCTCTCCCTCTCTCTCTCTCTCTCTCTCTCTCTCTCTCTCTCTCTCTCTCTCTCTCTCTCCCTCCCTTCTTTCATCTCCAGAACAGCCAGACAGCCTCCCACGCAGTCTCCAGGCTGGCCGCTGCCGGAACTGAAGGCAGCTGGCTGGCGCCACAAATACAGCTGCAGCTGCCTGCAATCAGGTACAGAACTTCCAAGAAAAGAAGGAAGGGCAGCTCAAGAGTTCAGCCTCCCGTTAATAGAGCGGTCGTTTAAGATTAAGTACCACTTCGTCGCCTTCAAAGAAAAATACTTTTGGGTGGGTGGGGGGAGGGGGGCAGAGAAGTTCCTGGCTTTGCACAGAAACTGTAAAATTATACGAGGTGGTATCCAAAAGTTTCCTAAATTTCGATTTTATGGGCAAATGGTTACAAGTGTGCTGAAATAGCGCTACGCGTCGCTCCTGAGATGACCAAAGTCGTGGGACAGCGATATGCATATTGTAAGTAGGCTGTTTAGGTTTTTATGTTGGTAACGCTACGTAGCGCTCTGTATGAAAATCACTTGACTGTGCTGTGTGCAGTCTGTGGCTGGTTGGACTCATTGTTGGAATATTCGCTTGTGTAGTGTTGGGCAGTTGGATGTGAACAGTGCGTAGCGTTGCGCATTTGGAGGTGAGCCGCCAGCAGTGGTGGATGTGGAGAGAGAGATGCCAGTTTTGAGAGGTTACTATAAGCGGACGATCTGGGCGTGTGTCCGCCAGAAAAAGGAAATTTGTAAAGATGGGTGTCATGAATTGATAGATATATATATATGATGACTTTTGAACACTATAAAGGTAAATACATTGTTTGTTCTCTATCAAAATCTTTCATTTGCTAACTATACATATCAGTAGTTAGTGCCTTCAGTAGTTATAATCTTTTATTTAGCTGGAAGTATTGGCGCTGGCTGTATTCCAGTAGTTCGAGTATAGGTTATTGTTAGACAGGCCCACTCTTTTTGTAGAGATTATTGCAAGTCAGATTGCATTGCGCTAAAAATATTGTGTGTCAGTTTAGTGATGATCAGAATAAGTAAAGAGAGAAATGTCTACGTTCACTGTTGCTCAGCTGTTTGAACATCAAATAACGTAGAAGATTACCAGCACAGTCATTCTTAATTTTAAAATGGGACGTTTCAATAGATAGAGAGGGCGGTAGTATCGCGTACTCAAAGTGTAAAACGGAGGGCAGAAGTCATTCGTACTCAGGTGAATAGTACGAAAAGGTTTCCCATGCGAAACCATCTCACGTCGTCTCACAGCTCGGCGCCTCTCCTTTCAACAATTAATTACACGGTACACTCACATTAATGTGACAAACTGTCAGAAGCCTGAATAACCTTCTTTCGCAGCTCGGGCCGCTGCAGACGTGCATGAACAGAGTCACAGAGGTTCTCGGAAGTTCCGGGAGGGATATTGAATAATGCCGGCTCCACTGCTATTGCCTCACAGATTCCCTATTGGGTTTAAATTTGGGGAGGTTCGTGGCCAGGGATGTACGGTAAACTCATCGTGGTGCTCTTCGAGCCACGCATGTACACTGCGAGCTGTGGAAACGTTGCATCGACCTGCTACCAGATGCCATCGTGCCCAGGAGAAACGACTGCATGTAGGATCGACATGGTACCCAATGATGAATGCGTACTTGTGTTGATCCATTGTGCCCTCCAGGATGAAGAGATCACCCAAGGAATGCCACGAAAACATTCCCCATGGCTCAATGCTTCCTCTATGGGCCTGGACCCTTCCGAAGATAGTTGCAAGGCGCTTGCTTTCAGACTTCCACGCCCTACACGCCAACAGCCATCTGTCCGTTGGAGCATAAAACATGACTCTTCTGAAAAGGCCACCAGTTACCACTCAGTGGACGTCCAGCTGCTGTATAGGCGTGTTGATTCCAGCCTTCGTCATCGACAAACAGCAACCAACAAGGGTGCATGAACCAGGCGCCAGCTACGGAGGCCCATACTCACTAATGTTCGCTGAACGGCCGCTTACGAGACACTCCCGGTAACCCCTTGGTTCATCTGGATCAACAGTACCTCAGGTCATCCCCGTTTTCAAGAAGGGACGTCAAACAGATGTGGAGAACTATAGACATATATCTCTAACGTCGATCAGTTGTAGAATTTTGGAACACGTAAAATGTTCGATTATAATGACTTTTCTGGAGACTAGAAATCTACTCTGTAGGAATCAACATGGGTTTCGAAGAAGAAACTCAGCTCGCGCTATTCGTCCACGAGACTCAGAGGACCACAGACGCGGGTTCCCAGGTAGATGCCGTGTTTCTTGTCTTCCGCAAGGCGTTCGATACAGTTCCCCACAGTCGTTTAATGATCAAAGTAAGAGCATATGGACTATCAGACCAATTGTGTGATTGGATTGAAGAGTTCCTAGATAACAGAACGCAGCATGTCATTCTCAATGGAGAGAAGTCTTCCGAAGTAAGAGTGATTTCAGGTGTGCCGCAGGAGAGTGTCGTAGGCCGTTGCTATTCACAAGTTCACTGAGGCTTTTTGCGGATGACGCTATAGTATATCGAGAGGTTGTGACAGTGGAAAATTGTACTGAAGTGCAGGAGGATCTGCAACGAATTGACGCATGGTGCAGGGAATGGCAATTGAATCTCAATGTAGACAAGTGTAATGTGCTGCGAATACACAGAAAGAAAGATCCTTCATCATTTACCTACAATATAGCAGGTCAGCAACTGGAAGCAGTTAATTCCATAAATTATCTGGGAGTACGCATTAGGAGTGATTAAAAATGGAATGACCATATAAAATTAATCGTCGGTAAAGCAGATGCCAGACTGAGATTAATTGGAAGAATCCTAACGAAAATCAATAAAAAAACAAAGGAAGTAGGTTACAGTACACTTGTTAGCCCAACGCTTCAATACTGCTCACCGGTGTGGGATCCGTACCAGATAGAGTTGATAGAAGAGATAGAGAAGATCCAACGGAGAGCAGCGCGTTTCGTCACAGGATTATTTAGTAGTCGCGCAAGCGTTACGGAGATGATAGATAAACTCCAGTGGAAGACACTGCAAGAGAGACGCTCAGTAGCTCGGTACGGGCTTTTGGTGAAGTTTCGAGAACATACCTTCACCGAAGAGTCAAGCAGTATATTGCTCCCTCCTACGTATATCTCGCGAAGAGACCATGAGGATAAAGTCAGAGAGATTAAAGCCCACACAGAGGCATACCGACAATCTTTCTTTCCACGAACAATACGAGACTGGAATAGAAGGGAGAACCGATAGAGTTACTCAAAGTACCTTCCGCCACACACCGACAGGTGGCTTGCGGAGTATGGATGTAGATGTAGAACAGTTGCACATCTATTCACTCGTACACGTCCGTCCTTCAGCCCTGTAATCTATGGCCCGTGCCGCAACACAGCTGCATCGGTGCCAGTTTTCCATAACGCCAGACGTAGCCTCGTTCTTCCTCTTGTGTAGTATGAAAATCAAGTGGAAAGGGCAAAGATTCAAGCACTCTTGACGCTCTTGACAAAACATACTTCCAGTACGCACTTAAAAAGTAGCAGAAACTTTGGCATCGGCGCCTTCGCTCCCAAGCCGAATACTTTGCAGATCATGGTGCAGAATAAGATCTAGGTATAACCTGATAATTATTATTAATATATTTGGGTAACTTTTAGATACAATCTCGTAAATGCAAAGATTAGAAAAAAAAGTATTCATCAAGAGTGCAGTAACACAGTGAGGGGAAGGCGGTGTGTGAACGAGTGCTGTATAGACTCCCGTGGTAAGTGTGGGCTGTGTGTTTGTCAGCCGCCAGGAGACGGTAAGCGGGGCAGTGGTCGGCCGGTGGCTGTTGCGCTGCCAACTAAGACAGTGTGCCGGCGTGGCGGACAGGCGGCGACCTCTCCCTACGTGAGCCGACTTCCTGACCAGGGCTGCCTGTGCCTGCACGAGTATACCGGCTCTCGGGATTCAGAGGCGTGGCCTGCAGAGAAAACCGAGGAGGAGGTGTCTGCGCTACAGCACAACGATCTAGAGCTCCTATAGCTGCCAAGTGTAACTGCGAATTTACCTATGCATGTTATTTTGAAGCGCTATCCCGAATTTTTTCAGAGGTAACTCCGGACACCTATTTGCTCTGGATTTATTAGTTGTATATATACTCCGTCTTCAGGCCACGAGTGGCCTACCGGGACCATCCGACCGCCGTGTCATCCTCAGTGGAGGACGCAGATAGGAGGGGCGTGGGGTCAGCACACCGCTCTCCCGGTCTTTATGATGGTATTCTTGACCGAAGCCGCTACTATACCGTCGAGTAGCTCCTCAATTGGCATCACGAGGCTGAGTACACCCCGAAAAATGGCAACAGCGCATGGCGGCTGGATGGTCACCCATCCAAGCGCCGGCCACGCCCAACAACGCTTAACTTCGGTGATATCACGGGAACCGGTGTATCCACTGCGGCAAGGCCGTTGCCCGGATTTATTAGTTATAGAACTGTTTACCCCGAATTAGAGATTTATTTCACTTGTATCGGCATATTTTGTTCTTAGTTTTACTTAAAGTGGCGAAACTGTACCCAGTTACATTGTTGCGCAAAAGGCACAGAGCTGGTTTCTATCACCATGCGTCAATTGTGCGCTAAACTTATATTACGTTGTATCGTGTACTATATGATATTACGCTACACTGCCTTAGTTAAGTTTACTTGTTTTTCTTTGTCAATGATCGTATATCCGGGAAAGAATGAAATCGATTCGATATTGCCGTGCCTGTGTTGTTACCATGCGTAGGGACATGTCCCTACGTTTAGGGACTTCTGACATTGTTTCCTAAAATATAGAAATGTAGGGACGAATTTACGGCACCTCTGTAAAACGTAGGGACGTTTTGTCCAAGAAAGAAAAATTACAAGATAATAAATTGAAAAAGAAAACATTGCCTAACTGTATAAATTTTAAACACTGTATACGTCTGTCACCAATGTGTATGGAAAGGTGGCCTATAAGTGACTACTTCAGGGACGAAACGAGGTGCAGAAGGAAAGCATTTTACTCACTATCTGGAGAGGGTACATGACAGGGGAAATACTGACGTGACCCCCCTCAGATTAACCCGTAAGATGGCGTAGTGGATACCCCGTCAAAAACAGCACAGATCACGCATGAAGGTGTACTGAACTGTGAAAAAAAAAGCAAAATGCAGACAGTGAAAGGCCCAAGCAAAAGATGTGCACCATTCAGCATATTTGCGCAGCCATGGCGTTGTGATTGTGTAGTTATGGTGTTGGACTGAAAAAGGGCAGATCGGTATTCAAATCTCGCTCGTGCCAAAAATTTTTTTTCACAATATTACGAACTGTCCGTCCAGTCACTGACGGGTGTGTTCGGTGTATTCCAATGTTTGTGTCGTGGTGTAACGTCCGTTTGCAACAGCGAGGTGTAAGGAAGGGATCTCCAGCCGTACGTACCTCCTATTTGTTCTACACAAGTACTACACGTTATGACTGTTGCGTTCCGTTTTGGAAGTTTGGGCTTTTAAATTCCATTGTTTTCATTTCTGTGCGTGTATGTGCACCATGTCGCCTGCTCTCACTATTCATCACATCTACTTGCGACGGTCTTACCACATGACTCATATTCCTTAACCAATGTATAGTATGACAATTGGCAAGACAATAAAAGAACACACACGTCAATGATTCGATGGAACATGCGTAAAGAAAAAAGTCTGGGGTATGAGCTAGATTTGAACTCCGAACTTCCGCGCCGCCGCCCAGCGCCGGGACCACACAACCACGCAGTGATTATTAAGGTTATCAAGATGAGCCAAATCTTCAGCTTGGACCGTTCACTGTTTCTATTTTGCTTTTTTTCTCAGTGCAGTAGACCTTCTTCCCGTTTACATGCAGTTTATGACGAGCTATCCACTGGGCCATTCGGGGTGCGATTGGGAGTTATTCTTGTTAGCGCTTCTCCTACCGATGAGCTGCTGCCTCCTAATGTAACGCAGCACAAATTGCCGAGCAAAGTAATAAATCCGTAGCAAACAGCTTGCACAATGAGACAACGTCTGGACACGAGAACGCGGATGCCTGTGCATGCTCTTTTGTACCCGTCCGTCAGCGATTGTGCAGGAGGAGAGACGGGTCATGTGGATATATCTCTACGTATTGTATTGGATGAAACCGGGGACCTAGAAACGACGGAGAGGCTTCGTCCCGCCGTAGCCCTCAGTGGTTCACAACTCCACAACAGGTCACAGCAGTCCACCCACCCCACTGCCGCCCCACATCGAACCCAGTGTTATATCTGTACCTTGCCAAATGTTTACTGTTTCACCACGAGTTGTACATTAGTGGAGCGCGTAAGATGCGCAATGAGACTTGAAACCGGTGGTGTGAAAAATTAAACAGTCGACAAAAAGTAGCTGTTGCGTCCTCATTTTCCTCACGTAATGAGACTAATAGGCTACCACAGATGTGCATGAACGTCCCTGTAAGGCGGTTTTATGAAACACTGATACCTCGGTACGTCATTTCCATCTTAGCAAGTGTTCGGTAAGAATCACGAGCTGCATAACTCATTAGAACTGCCGGCCCGGTGACCGATCGGTTCTAGGCGCTTCAGTCCGCAACCACGCGACTGCTACGGTCGCAGGTTCGAATCCTGCCTCAGTTATATATGTGTGTGATGTCATTAGATTAGTTAGGTTTAAGTAGTTCTAAGTTCTAGAGGGCTGATGACGTCAGATGTAAGTCCCGCAGTGCTCAGAGCCATTTGAACCATTTTTTTTTTAATTAGAAATGCGAAACATCTTGAGAATGTTGACAGTGGTAATGGTTCCAGTGCTTAGTCTGTACCTGTTTTGCCGGCCGGTGTGGCCGTGCGGTTCTAAGCGCGTCAGTTTGGAACCGCGTGACCGCTACGCTCGCAGGTTCGAATCCTGCCTCGGCCATGGATGTGTGTGATGTCCTTAGGTTGGTTAGGTTTAAGTAGTTCTACGTTCTAGGGGACTGATGACCTCAGTAGTTAAGTCCCATAGTGCTCAGAGCCATTTTTTTGTACCTGTTTTGTTTTCCAATTATACAAAAAAAAAAAACAGTTTTCCGTTAAAATGGTTCAAATAGCTCAAAGCACTATAGGACTTAAGATCTGAGGTTATCAGTCCCCTAGACTTAGAACTACTAACTAACCTAAGGACATCACACACATCCATGCCCGACGCAGGATTCGAACCTGCGACCGTAGCAGCAGCGCGGTTCCGGACTGAAGTGCCTAGAACAGCTCGGCCACAGGAGGCCGGCTTTCCGTTAAAAATTTTTAATTCTTCCGATACGCGTTGTATGATTCCACTATATAATAAACTGAAGACTGGGACTTTGTGAAACTCCGAAACTGGTCATAATAATTTGCATCTGGAAGCTAACTTTCCTTCTCTGTATAATGCGGAACATGTGTTCCTTGCCGCACCCCTACCGGCATCGCTGTGGTTACCAAGAACCCGGTCCCCGACAGCTTTAGATGAAAGGAACTGACAATAACAATAAAAAATATTTTAAAAAAATTAAAAGTAAAAACCAATAATGAGTCTTTTCTTGTCACACACATCCAGCGGAGAATAACTGGAAACACTACGTCCAAAAGAAATACCCATTTCACTGCGTCTGCTGCCGTCTTTAGTAGGAACCACAAAATGATGTACTGCTACATATGGCGTAGAGACTAACAGCAGTAAGCTACCCAAATAAAATGGGGAATATTTTGTTTGAAAACAGTGGTCTTTCAGTGAAAAAAATTAAATGCTTGGCAAATGTTACTACCCGACACGTAATTGATTTGGTCGTCAATCTAGAATTTTTTGTGTCCATAAGGACATTCGAAGTGGATGTAGGAATTTTTCACATGTCGTGTAGTGACAAGGTCGAAAATGTGCTGGCAACACTGAGTACGATGCATTAATCCTTCGGACATGCATGCATTTCCATCGGACAGACGTGCATGTACGAAGGAACAGGCATTGCTGCGACTACAGCCGTTATGAAACACATAAAATGCAATCGCAGTTACAAATATGGACAAGCATCAGCTGTATTTCATAACGGCTGTAGCCGCCGTAGTGCCTGTCCGTTCGGACCTGCATGAACGTGCGAAGGAACATTGCATCGTACTTCTGAGCAACATAAGCACTACGATATCGTATTTATCCGCAGATACCGGGCAAGCGACTTTCAGTTAAAATGTCTCCCTTGTACGGGAAACACAGGGTGGCGTTTCTGTGAATGGGAAGTCAAAAAATCTGCATAAAACACTATCACTTGAGTTTCTTCAGGCACATAAGGCCGAAACTTCCTGATGTCTTCCATTTGCTCTCGACTGATGGAGATACAGGGTGGCGCACGAAATGTGTTACCATTTTGTTTTTGAATATAAACTTTATTGTCAATACAATCTGAAAGGAACATACACTACAATGAAGAGCCGTCCATGGAGATTTGTTCTAACTCAGCACATGCTCAATATGTCCACCATTTCGTTTCCTAACTTCCTTCAAACAAACACTGAAGTTAGTGATTACACTACGGCACATGTCTTCCGTAATTTCACTGCAAGCTTGAAGAATAAGTCTTCTGAGCTCCATTAAATCACGTGGATGTTTCGGGAAAATTTTTTCCTTTAGGTACCCCCAAAGAAAAAAGTCACATGGATTGAGGTCTGGACTATTGGGGGGCCAATTTTGTCCGTCATTGAACCGACCTGGAAACCTGAGTGAAATGATCCGCATGTCGAAATCCTCGTGCAAAAACTCCAACACAGTGTTTGCAGTATGTGGCCTTGCTCCATCTTGCATGAACCACTGCATGTTGAAGGGCAAGGCAGTAGCAAGAAGCTGTGGAATGAAGCTATTGCGAAGCATGCCCAAATAACGCTCGCTGTTCACAGTTTCTTCAAAGAAAAAGGGTCCAGTAAGTCCGTGACTGGAAATTGCTGCCCACGCTGTAATCCTCGGAGCATGATGTTGTCGTTCATGAAGCACTTGTGGGTTTTCAGTGGCCCATAAGCGTACATTTTGTTTGTTAACTACACCGTCTAAATGAAAATGCGCCTCGTCTGAAAACCAAACGTTGTTGAGAGCTTCTTCCCTATCCTCCGCCCACTGAGCAAACAGTAGTCTCTGCTGCTTGTCTTCTTCAGTGAGCTTCTGTGCACAGGTCATCTTGTATGGGTACATATGGAGGTGACTTAAGAATGCGTTGAACGCAGCGTCTGGATATTCCCAGTCGCACTGCTGCCTTTCTACACGATTTCCTGTACAGCAACTCGTACCGCTTCAATATTCTCCGGCGAACAAACAGGCTTAGGCCGAGGTCGCTTCGCTTCCAAAACTGTTCCTTCCTGTACAGATTTATCGTACAACCTGTGGATGGTCTTCTTGCAAGGGACCCATCGTGTGTTAAACTGTTGTCGAAAACGCCTCTGAGTCACAACAAGGCTTTTCGTTTCATGAAAAAGTAACACAATTGCCGATCGTTGCTGTGTCGTCAGTCTTCCACTGTCAGCAATTGCTGCTTACTAGTCTCCTAGCGGCAGTATGGTGAACTACACGTCATTTCGTTAATCATTTGTTTTTCCAAATTCTGCAGGTACTGCTGTAGAAATCCCAGCGGGATATCTAATGTGCGTCGTAAATTGTGAAAGAAACAATCGGTAACACATTTCGTGCGCCACCCTGTATATAATGAATGTACGAGTGCAGATTATGAGCATATGGTTGATGAAATTTGGAAATTTGGGTCCGTCCGCGAGTAGTGCTCGGATAGCCTAGTAGCAAGGCGACCGCTCGCGATAAGCGGGAAATCCGGGTTCCAGTCGCGGTACGGCACAAATTTTCATTGACGTTGTTCCATTACGCAGATGATGGTTGTCTATATTCGCAGCTGCCAATACATTTCATGCATAAGAATGAGTTCAATGAACAATTGCAAAAAGAAATATCATTCGCCAATGACTTTAGTTCTTCGGGCGCAGAGGAAAAGTCCCTTAGTTTCTGTAACCTACACCCATTTGAACCTATTTATTGCAGTGAACTATTGGTTTCTCCCTACAATTTTGGCCCTCAACAGTTCCCCCATCATCAAACTGACGATCCTGGATGCCTCTGGGCGCTTCCTACCAACCGATTCCTTCTTTCACTCAGGTTGTGTCATGAATTTGTTTTCTCCTAAATTCGGATCAGTACCCCTTCGTTGCTTATACTATCTACTCACCTAATTTTCGTCGTTATTCTGTGGAATTCAAAAGCTTCCAGCTCTTCTTGTCTGAATCATTGTTGCTCGCTTATCGCCTCCGTACAAGGCTACAGTCTAGATAAACGTTTTCTGAAAAGATTTCCTAACACTTAAATTTGAATTTGATGTTAACAATTTTCTCTTGTTCAGGAATGTTTTCTTACTATTGCCGGTCTCCATTTTATATCCTTTTACTTCATTAAGCGTCAGTTATTTTGCTGCTCAAATAGCAGAACATATCTACTACTTTTAGTGTTTCATGTCTCAGTCTAATTCCCTCAGTATCTCCTGATTAATTTTGACTTCAATCAATCACCGTTGTTCTACTTTTGTTAATGTTCATCTTACAAACTGTTTTCAAGACACGATCCATTCCTTTCAACTTATGTGTCAATATCCGGGTCACCTCTGACAGAATTACAGTGCCATCGGCAAGCCTTAAAGAGTTTATTTCTTCCCACTGAACTTTAATTCCCTTTCCAAATTTCTCGTTCGCTTCCTTTACTGCTAGATAAGTGGACAGATTCGATAATAATCCAGTGTCTCTCCAATTTCAGACATTGACTCTCTTTCATGCTTCAACACTTATAACTCAAGTCTGCCTTCTGTACCAGCTGCGTACAAACTTTTGGTGCTGGTATTTTTTTTTTCCTGTAACCTTCAGATTTCAAAGCATCTATTCCTGTCAACTCTGTCAAAAACTGTCACCTATTCCACAAGGTGACCAATAATCCACGGCAGGCGGGCCAACAATCCACGGGAGGCGGGCCTATACGTTTGCTACCAAGATCATCTGATCTCAGTTCTTTAAAATCCAACTTCTGAACTCAGCTTAAAATCGTTGCGAACAGCACCCACTGTGATACGGTTGAAGAATTGGAGGTGAGAACTGTCAACCCTTGTCAACAATTAGGAGACGATCTGCAAATATTTGAATCAATTCTAAACTTAGTGTAGATGCAAGTGTAGTACAACATCCATCTGCAAAAACGATATTCTGAACATCTCCTTTAACATATAAACGTGAAAAATAATCATAACATGCTACTGTAAATGCTAAAATAGGACCTTATTCCTTGTTCCTGAAAAGCATGCAATAATTTGTCTTTTAACCATTACAGTTTCCGAAACTAGAATAACGTTACAAACGGTGAACTCGTCAGCGGCGGGTGACGGCACATTTGCATTTATCCCACGAATGGTACGTTTGCGGATAATGTTACTGCGGATAATGTTACTGCGGATAATGTTACTGCGACATTTTGCTTCTAGTTTCGACTATTTACAATTGTTTCGATTTGCGCATTCAATTATGACAAACGCTTTGTAAGTGCTGAGATGTTAGTTCTCTCATTCCGTGTCAGACTCACAGCTTGGTATACACCTGTAAACTAGCCCCACTGCCAGTCCGCAAATGTTGACGATGATGTCGACACAACTAGCGTATAAAACTTCGGCCTTTCTATTTTGAGACCAAAGCCCAAAGCTCTGTAGAAAGTTTTTTCAGCCTCAAAGGCGATAGGGGGATAGCTGAGTGTAGCAACCGCGTCTTGTAATTCTCATCGAGAACCACTGAAACCGTGTTCCGCTGTGCAAAGACCGTGTCGGCGAAAGAAAACAAGAAACAATGTAGTGATTGCATCACGGTAAGCCGTTAAGACAACGAGGCGAAAACTACCACTGAATGTAAAGTAGGTGTTTCCTTTACCTGCTAGGAGCGTTGTCCGTGTCCCAGTATTGCAGCAACCTGACCGCCCGTAAATGAGTAAAGCACATTGCAAACAGTCAATCACAGTCCACCACATGCGTCCACGTGTAGGAAAAAAACAAAACCATCTTGGACTATATCATTTGTGACTGCCGGCTCCGCATGCAGCAGTCATACCAAGTGCGGAACCGTTTTGAAAAAAGAAATACAAATACTGAAACATGAACTAAGTACCTGTCTTGAACGTCTGAAAATGTAAATAACTGTAGTGAATGGAGACAGTTCGATAAAGCCTCGATAGATGTAGGCCAAAATTTTACCGCTGTACCCGGCATTATCATTAGATTTTCCTCCAAGGTGTCCATGTCAGCAAAATTAATATATACCAATATAATTATAATTACATTTATTCATTGTGAACTGTCATACCGTGAGATCACCTAAGCTAAGCACCGTCGGACGTGGCCCGTACTTGGATGGGTGACCGTCAGAGTACGCCACGTGCTGCTGACAATATTCCCTTTAGCCTTTAGGGCAGAGGGCACAGGAGGGACTGTGGTGTAAACTTCCTGATAACCCGACTTTACGCCAATGTTCTGGGTTAAATTCCAAAACTCTCCGCAGTATCTCATGAAGTGAGGGCATCTGATATTGTTGACGGTGATCCGTACGTGGGATGGGAACGTTAAGCTCGGCGGCCCAACTGATGCTATTCAAGACGAGTAGGCTGTGTGTCCGCACCAGTTTTCACTCTGTCTCTACTCTCATCATCATCATCATCATGAGCCAACACAAACACAGCACTAAGCTATATGCGCCCCATCACACTCACATACTCTCTACAAATACCGTACATATAATGATACATCTCTCAAATATCCGCAAGTAAATGGGCCAATGTGCGTGGAGGAAGAACACCCTCTCCGTTGGATGCCTGTTGTCATGCCAAGTTAACGCGGGAACAATAGAATCGGTCTACCAGTGTCTCGCATGTAATTTCGTTTACTGACGGATTCCACTCTCCCAGAACCCTTACAACACTCATTTCATGTCGCATCCTAGTATTCTCACCAAATTGTTATGGAAAATATTAATCAGATATCTTGTTACGGGATATTGACAACTTTTTTCTCTTTGTTATAGACATCTTGCAGTTATCCACATTTAAGCAGAGCTGCCATTCATTATATTAAGCTGAAATTTTGTCAGAGTCTTTCTACACTTCCTTGTGGTAGTTCAACGACGATACTTTCCTGTGAACAATGCTGATTACATTGTAATTCTGTGAGAGACGGCAAACGGCTTAGAAGAACAGCTGAAGAGAAGTAATGGTAACAGATTGCCGTCGAAATAAATCAAACCATGCAGATGGAACTACTGAGAAAATGAGATAGTAGAACTATTAAAATTTTGCTATTTATGCGACAAAAAAATTGCTATGACAGAAATAACACATAAAATGTAAACCGGCAGCAGCAAGAAAAGAATATCCGAAAAACAGAAATTTGTTGACACTGGCTATAAATTTAAATGTTAGGAAGTCTTTTCTGGTGGTATTTGTCTAAAGTCTTTCCCTTGTGCGCAACTGAAAATGCACAGTAAAAACTTCAGACAAGAGGAAAATAAAAGCTTTCGAAATGTTGCACTATAGAACAATGCTGAAGGTTAAATGGGTACATAAAATAACTGACAAGGAGGTACTGAATCAAGTTACAGAAAAAAAGAATTTGTGCCATAACTGGAGTAAAGGAAGAGACTGACTGATAAAACGCATCTTGAGGCATCAAGGAGTAGTCAGTTTGATAAGGCAGTAATGTGTGTGTGTGTGTGTGGATGGATGGGCGGGTGGGTGGGTGGGTGGGGGGAGGCGGTAGGGGAGGGAGTTAAAATTGTAGAGGGAGACCGAGGCTTGAACACATTAAGCAGGTTCAAATAGGTGTGGGTGTCAGTAGTTACGCAGAAACGAAGAGCCTTGCCCAGGATAGACCAGCGTGGAGAGCTGCGTCAAACGAGTTTTCAGAATGAAGACCATAGCAACAAGACCAGAGCCTCGTCAGTGGCAGTCAGGCTTCCGTACCAGTTCCTAGTTAATGGGTGTGGGAGCGGTTGAATTACAGACAGCTGCTGTGCTAGAGGGACAGTACTCCTGTTGCCACGGTGAATAGACTGCAAGTAGTTACCCGTGTCACATTGCTTGAGAGTAGTCTGACGTCTGGTCGTCAGTGTAACAGGTGGATAGGTTAATGGGCAAGACGCGCGGTATGGGCGCATGTAAGTGCTGCCCGGTCATGAGACCTTCCATCTCCGAGATGGTGCAGGCTCTCCACTTGCTACTTCATTAGGATGTGTTCTGGCGATCTTGATTCGAGGGAAACCGCCGCCGCTTAAGTCAACTGCCGTAGGCAACAATGCCAGGGGTCACCATGAACCACCGCGTATTGTTAGAGGCGAAAGACAGACAACTGTGCGCACAGCAACATTCGACGAGCAGACAAGCCATCCTCAATCATCACTACAGAAACCACCGCCTCACAGATGTACACATCAAAAGTATCTGGACAAGTGATAGCAAACGTGACTATTTCAGTCCACATTTTTGCCTTTATGACGGCTTAGACTCTGCTACAGACACTGTCAGTGAGGGGTTGGAATGTCTGTGGAGGAATGGCAGGCCACTCTCCGTGAAAGCCATGGGCAGGCCAGTCCATTACACGAATTTTGTCGTCCACAAACCATTGCCTCGCACATGCTGCTATATGACACGACGGTTGTCTTTCTGAGACAAACAATAATCGTTTCCGAATTGATTCTCTACTGTTCACGTTATATAAGGCCGTAAAATGTATTCATATTCTTCTGCATCTGGTATTTAGCATTAACCGCATTAAGGGAGCAAATCCTTACCATATAAAACACCCCCATACAGTAACAGCACTTCCTCTGTACACCACTACGGCACTACTCGTGATGGCAGGAAACGGTCTCCAGTCATTCCCCTAACAAAAATCCTTCCATCGGACTAACATATGGTACAGCGTGATTCATCACGCCAAATCACTACTTTCCTGTCATCTTCTGTCCAGTGGCGTCACTCCTTACACCAAATGGTCACTTCGCATTGACTACAGAAACGAGTGCCTTATGACCAGCTACTCGGGCATTGTACTGTATTCTTTTTCACTCCCTACCCAGTTGCTGCGCTACTTGTCCTGCTACCATCATTTTAGAACTCACGAATGATCCCTTCCACTTCTTTCATGCGATTCTTTACAGCCGCCCTCCACAAGCCGGCCGCTGTGGCCGAGCGCTTCTAGGCGCTTCCGTCCGGAACCACGCGGCTGCTACGGTCGCAAGTTCGAATCCTGCCTCGGGCATGGATGTGTGTGATGTCCTTATGTTAGTTAGGTTTAAGTGGTTCTAAGTCTAGGGGCCTGAGAACCTCAGATGTTAAGTCCCATAGTGCTTAGAGCCATTTTTGAACACTCCACAACGCTCTACGCTTCCTGTCCGTTAGTACATGAGATATGCCTGATTGCATCTAGCTGTGGTTGTTCCTTCGCATTTCCAATTCACAGTCATATCACTAACAGTCGACTTGACCAGTATTAGAAGGGTTAAAATGTCCCTGAAGAATTTGTTCCTCAGGTGACACGGAATGACTAGCGCACGTTTGGAATACTGACCGACCCACTAGGCTGTTACTGCTTCTCTACTGACGTCACAGTACTCTCCGCGTCCTTTTAAACAGGCGGCTACGCATCTTGTGACATCAAGTGGTCGATCCGCATTATCTAGTGGTGTCTGGATTGTTTTCATGTACCTCTCCTCATGTAACGCCACTGTGTACACTGTGTGCAGTGTTTGGGCGGAGGAATTCCCCCAGTGGACACTAGAACAACCATGGAAAAAGGTACCATTGAATGATGAGTCATATTGCAGGTTAATACCCGCCGATGGTGTAGTGGTTTCCCTAAATCGCTTGAGGTAAATGCTTGGGTATTCCATTGGAAAGCGACCTCGTGCTCAGTCTCTAATGGCCTTGTAAAAAAACGGGACTCTGAACCATCACATTTCTTCCTTACTTCCTTCCGAAAGCATCTTCCATTGGAGAACTCTGTAACTGGAATTCAGAACTGCGTGCGAGCCAGGCAATGCAGCCAAAATTCCGCGAGTCTAGACTTGTCCAAATGGGCCGCAGAGTCGCGAACTTGGCGACGCAGAGTGGAGAGGTGGTCGCTGCGTGCCCGTGCGTGCAGTGTAACGGATAGCTCTCCGGACCTTGACCATGGGATCGCGCCAGATTGGCTCAAATCGCTGCTTTCGCCGCGGCGAGCCAACGAGATGCAGATATGTGACAGGCTGAGTAGAATACTACCCCGAAGGTTGGCGCTTGGGCGCTGCAAGTTTCACATTAACCGTGGAACCATAGGTGTCCTCAGCGTTGGTGGTGGTGGTGGTGGGGTGGTGGTGGTGGTATTTTTTTGGGGGGGGGGGGCAATAGGCACGTGCCCCACCCCACCTGATATATGGGAAATAGTGTTTTATTCATTACAGAATTCTCTTACACTTCTAGAAATGAATGGATAAACTTCAGTTGTCAGGGATATGCTAAGTTTCCCGCACCACAAATAAAATTTAGTTCTTGTGGCATCACATCTCCAAACCGATAAACTCATTTATATAAAAACTGGAACTTTTAAAGAGTCTTGCATCCAGCCCTCTTCCCACCTCTCTGGATACATTTTTGCGGACACCCGTGCACTGATCACTTGCAGAATATGAACGATTGATGCGGAGACTGGTAGTTGCTCCTGAACGCAAGTACATGGGACGGACAGCACACAAATAGCCGGAGATATGCACTTCTGTACGATTACGCTATTGGCGAACAAATCACTGGAAACAGTAACTAGTGCAAGTTAACATTATTAGCGGGTATTTCTCTTTAGGAGTTGGTAACATTGGTTTTTGACCGTCAGACCATGGTGACAGCCGGCAACTTCAGCAGCGCCACGAGACTTGGTAGTGTCAAAGGCGTTGTCGTTGAGCAAAATAATTTGTTAGATTTTTGTGGTTTTGTATCTTACTTCGTGACATTATGTGTTCATTAAGGAACTTAGACCGTCGTATTAAAGGCTGACACTAATAATACAATGAATAATACTTTTAGCAGGCCTTATGAACGTATGCCATGTTAAACGACTCCTTTCTTACGCAGATGCTACAAGAGAGGCGTCGTGCTTCACGGAGATGTTTACCGTTGGAATTTCGAGACAAACTTTACGGGAATAGTCGGACTACCAAAAAAAAAAAAAAAGTTCAAATGGCTCTGAGCACTATGCGACTTAACTTCTGAGGTCATCAGTCGCCTAGAACTTAGAACTACTTAAACCTAACTAACCTAAGGACACCTCACACATGCATGCCCGAGGCAGGATTCGAACCTGCGAACGTAGCGGTCGCGCGGTTCCAGACTCTGTAGCGCGTAGAACCGCTCGGCCACCTCGGCCGGCCAGGGAGGACTCCAACCTCCGCCGGGACCAGCCGCACTGTTCACGACTGCAGCGCCCAGACCGCTCGGCTAATCCCGCGCGTCGGTCGGACTACGTGTTACTTTGTCCCACATACATCTCGCGAAGTGGCCGTGGCGAGAAAATTCGAGAAATTGGAGCTAATACGGAGGCTTACCGACAGTCATTCTTCCCACGCGTCGTTCGCGAATGGGGACAGGGAAAATGGGATCAGTCAGTGGTACAAGAAGTACCCTCCGCGACACACCGTTCCGTAGCTTGCGGAATCTGATGCAAATGTAGATAAAACAAATGGTAGCAAAGTCAGATGCCAGACCGAGGTTAATTGGAAGAATCTCAAGGAAACGTAATTTAACCTAGAAAGAAGTGCCTTACGAAACATTTGCTCAACCGACTGCCAGTACCGTTCATCAGTCTGGAGCCCTTTGTAGGTAAAATTAATAGAGGAGATAGGGAACATGTGATGAAGGGCGGTCCGTTTCATTAGGGGATTGTTTAGTCGCGGCGAAAATATTACAGAGATTGTCAACAAACTCGTAGAGGATATTAGGAAGGCGCCGTGCATCAACGACAGTTCTACTACTGAAACTTCGAGGGCGTGCATTCCAAGAAGAGTTGTACAAAATATTACTTCTCCCCTCACACGAAGGGTGTTCAATAACCAATGCACTCCGTCTTCAGGCCACGAGTGGCCTACCGGGACCATCCGACCGCCGTGTCATCCTCAGTGGAGGATGCGGATAGGAGGGGCGTGGGGTCAGCACACCGCCCTCCCGGTCGTTATGACAGTATTCTTGACCGAAGCCGCTACTATTCGGTCGAGTAGCTCCTCAATTGGCATCTCGAGGCTGAGTGCAACCCGAAAAATGGCAACAGCGCATGGCGGCCTGGATGGTCACCCACCCAAGTGTCGACCACGCCCGACAGCGCTTAACTTCGGTGATCTCACGGGAACCGGTATATCCACTGCGGCAAGGCCGTTGCCCTCAATAAGTAATGCAACACTTTTTTCTGAAAGCGGGTTGGTTTTATTCAGGATTCCGATACACCACATTATTCCCCTTTCTTTTGGCCAAAAAATCCTATTTTTCTACATAATCTCCGTGCAACGCGACGGCCTTTCGCCTCCTTACTGGGAGGTCCCGTATGCCCGCATGGTAGCACTCTACTGGCCGAGGTGGGAGCCAACGTCTTGCAGCATCAATAGCCTCCCCACCATCCACCTACTGCTTCCCTAGGAGTGCATCCTTTTTTGGGCCAAACAAATGGAAGGTGCGAGATCCGGGTTGTAGGGTGGATGAGGAAGAACAATCCAGTGAAGTTCTGTGAGCTCCTCTTGGGTGCACAGACTTGTGTGAGGCATTGCGTTGTCATGGAGAAGAAGGAGACGAACACGCAGAAGTCGTTTCTTCAGTTTCCTGAGGGTAGCACAGTACACGGCAGAGTTGATCGCTGCAAAAAAAAAAAAAAATGGTTCAAATGGCTCTGAGCACTATGGGACTTAACATCTATGGTCATCAGTCCCCTAGAACTTAGAACTACTTAAACCTAACTAACCTAAGGACATCACACAACACCCAGTCATCACGAGGCAGGGAAAATCCCTGACCCCGCCGGGAATCGAACCCAGGAACCCGGGCGTGGGAAGCGAGAACGCTACCGCACGACCACGAGATGCGGACTGATCGCTGCAGCTGGAGGGAGGACAGCAAACGGAATAACCTCTTCACAGTCCCAGGAGATCTTTGCCTTGACTATACCGGCTGAGGGTGGGGTTCTGAACTTCTTCTTCAGAGGAGAGGTGGTGTGGCGCAACTCCATGGATTGCTGTTTTGTTTCCGGTTCGAAGTCATGAATCCAAGTTTCATCGCCTATGACGATTTTCGATAAAAAAAATTGTCACGATCAGCCACGTAGTACCCAAGCAGTTCAGCACAGATGGTCCTCCGTTGCTCTTTATGGTCTTTTGTTAGGCGGCGAGCAACCGAGCAGGCACACACCTTTGAATGCCCCAACTGGTGTACGAGTGTGTCAGCACTGCCAAAAGAGGCGTCCAGTTGTGCATCGATTTGTTTGATTGTGATCCGTTTATAAACTGGAATGACAGTGTCCACAAGTTCCAACACTACAGGAGTCACAGCTGGGTTTGGCCAGCTGGCACGATTGAGATCGGACAAGTTCGCACGACCTTGTTGCGATGATGGCAGATGCTCAATGACTAACCGTTTTTCTGCTCAGTACAGTGCCACCGTAGACATTCTGCAAGCGCATATGAATATCTGTGGTACTTTGGTGTTTCGCCAAAACGAACTCAATGACAGCTCTCTGATTGAAACGAACCTAAATTAAATACGCCATTTTGAAGCCTGCGTATAGGCCGCCACCTATCGGAACTTCACGTAACTATAGGGGCTGAAACATATCCGAAGCCAATTCCGCATTTTTAACCTAATTCGGCCCAGAAAAAATGTGTTGCGTTACTTACCGAACGCTCCTCGTACGTCTCACGAAACGAACGTGACAAGAAAATCAGAAAAATTATATCTGTTGCGGAGCTTTACTGATAATCGTTCTTCCCGCGTGCCACTCGCAAATGGAATAAGAAAGCGCGGAAAATGTGTGGGTGCCAGAAGTACGCTCTACATGCGGAGCATAAATTGAAACTTCCTTATTTAAATGAGTGAGTGTGTACTTAAATTGCTGAATGACTGAGACCCACAATATCCTAGCCCAACGCAATCAGACTGCTCAAAAAAAGGGTAACCTGACTTCAAATAATTAATTCAAAAGAATGGCTCTGACTAAAAAGAAATCATAGTAACCTATACATTTCATTAAGCACTTACCTCAAAAAAATCTTCATTTCGCAAACTACTGCAATACAGCGAGCGTCAATACTGCCAGCTAAATAAAAGATTCTAACTACTAAAGCCACTAATTACTAATAGGCATGTGGTTAGCAAAGGAAAGATTTTGTTGCAAACCAAATAATGTATTTTTTACGTTAATAATGTGACATACAGTTTAAACACGAACATAAATCGTCGTTGACATCTAGTACAAAGGTATATAATCATGAATAATATTCAATCTCCAAGTCGAACATGTACAGATCGTTAGCCTACGCTAACACTTCAGACCACTATCCACCATCAATGCTAACTTCTCGCGTCTGACATCCATCACTGCTGGCTGTTCACCTCCAACTGCTCAACAGTACTTCCATCACTGCTGGCGACCAACTATCAGCTGCCCAATAGTACTGGCGATTAACTTCCAACAACGAGTCCAACCAACCACAGAGTCTCTTACAAATAAAGCACAGTCAGAGATCCAATGCAAAGCACTACACAGCGCTTTCAACACAAAAACAGCCCACTTACAAAATGTGTACACGTAGATGTAAGCATATGTCAAATTCTCCTACCAGATAATGGGAATGCACGTCCGCCCATTATGCAAACAACTGTTGTTAGTAAATTCCCAAATATTATTCAGCTACTTCTTGCCATCATCAATGGGTACTTTTATTCAGTTCTGTGAAATGCAAGCATGTTTCAAGTAAGAATTTTTCTAATGAATTTAGCCCCAAACAATTTATCTCTGTCGTGGCTATTGCTTATTGCCTTATTTTCTACGTTGTTCGGTTCTGTAGGACAATTTTTTACATTGTTATGTACCGATATAGGCGACACAGAACATCCGTCACGTACCGTTGCGCCGCCAGAGTTCCCTCACTGACTATCAGCCGTGATTTGAAGTCATACCCGATGGCTCCTCAAATGAAGCCAGTAGGAAAACCGCTGTATGTCTCCAAAACATGGCAAGAATGGCACGTCTCTCCACGTTGCTGTCATTCTCGCCGACGATAGTCATCCACGGTAGTGCAGAACTGCGTTTCATCCCCGAAAACAATGCGACATCTTTCCATGCTCACCGGCCACAGCACCGCTCCAAGTGCAATAATTTGTATCGTGCTATTAACGGCAACCAATCTATTGGATGGCAGTTCTCTTGTCTGGTTGCTGCTATTCTCCAACGAATGGAGTTGGTTGAGACGGAATGTTGCAGGGAGCGTTACCGGATGGCACGCGCAGATGTGAAGGGGTGACCATGTTCCTGGTACACGATGTGGCGGTGCTGTCTTGTAGCGGTCAGACGCCGTCGATGGGAACCTTGACTATGAGTTTGTCTGCCTTTACTTTCTCATGCAGTCCAGCATCGGGCCATTGTCACATCCCCAACCCCTGAACTCTGGATATTGGGTGATTCGACCAGCCATCCAAATGGAGATGCAGTATGAGCTGCCTTTCTCACTGTCAGGTGCTGATAACGCTGTCGCACACGAGTATGTGGTATTCCCGTATCGTTCACGGCGATCACTCAACATCTAGCTCTTTTCACGCTGCCTATATATCGAACTAGGCCAGGTAACAACACTAAACACGAAAAACGCTAATTCATTCTGCTGACTGTCCTACCTGTCGCGGAGATTACAACTCTAATCATTCACATACCCGCCAATGGTGTGTATATGTACGAAGTTACATTGAAAACCGACCAGGTCTTCTGTGTGCTTCACTTTCTTTATCAGGTAGTGTGTTTGGGGCTGTCGACAATATACACTCACACTCATAAATTAAGGATAATGCTGATACATGGCGAAACAACGCTCTGGTTTGCGGGTTTAAGTCACCTCGGGGTATGACCATGCTGTGCATTTGAACTGCGGTCGTCGCACGGTGGCGCTGGCGGCAGTATACATACACAGAGGTGTGTCGGTTCATGTCAGAGTACGGTGAAGCGAGTAAGTGCTAATGGTAACTGTGTGTTGAAAATGGCTCAAAGACACATATTGATGAAGTTATGACGGGCAGATTACTAGGGCGATTGAAGGCCGGTCAAACACAGCAGGTCGTAGCACGGGCCCTCCGTGTGCCAAAAAGTGTGATCTCAAGATTATGGCAACGATTCCAGCAGACAGCAAACTTGTCCAGGCGCTACAGTACGGGACGTACACAGTGTAAAACACCACAAGAAGACCGATATCTCACCATCAGTGCCCTCAGTCGGTCACGGAGTACTGCAGGTAGCCTTGCTCGGGACCTTACTGCAGCCACTGGAACAGTTGCCTCCAGTCTACAGACGACTGAACAGACATGGTTTATTCGCCCGGAGACCTGCAAGGTGCATTCCACTGACCCCTGGTTACAGGAGAGCCTGTAAAGCCTGGTGTCAAGAACACAGTACATGGTCATTGGAACAGTGGTCCCAAGTTATGTTCACGGACGAGTACAGGTATAGTCTGAACAGTGATTCTCGCTGGGTTTTCATCTGGCATGAACCAGGAACCAGATACCAACCCCTTAATGTCGTTGAAAGGGACCTGTATGGAGGTCGTGGTTTGATGGTGTGGGGTGGGATTATGATTGGTGCACGTACACCCCTGCATGTCTTTGACAGAGGAACTGTAACAGTTCAGGCACCTTCCATTTTGCACCAGTATGTTCACCTTTTCAGGGCTGTGGGCCCCACCTTCCTCCCGATGGACGATAACGCACGGCCACAGCGAGCTGCCATCGTGGAGGAGTACCTTGAAACGATATCAGGCGAATGGAGTGGCCTGCCTGTTCTCCAGACCTAAACCCCATCGAGCACGTTTGGGATGCTCTCGGTAGACATATCGCTGCACGTCTTCAAACCCCTAGGATACTTCAGGAGCTCCGACAGGCACCGGTGCAAGAATGGGAGGCTATACTCCAGCAGCTGCTCGACCACCTGATCCATAGTATTCCAACCCGTTGTGCGGGCTGTGTACGTGTGCATGGTGATCATATCCCATATTGATGCCGGGGTACATGCGCAGAAAACAGTGGCGTTTTGTAGCACATATGTTTCGGGACGGTTTTCTCAACTTATCACCAATACCGTGGAGTTACAGATCTATGTCCTGTGTGCTCCCTATGTGCCTATGCTATTAGCGCCAGTTTTGCGTAGTGCCACGTTGTGTGGCACCACATTCTGCAATTATTCTTAATTTATGATCATGAGTGTACACCATCGTCTCTGTAAGGAACGCAAATGACTGTCAAAGAGGTCTAATAACACATACGTAAATGTGCTTTGGCTTCCCTGCAATCAGACATTACACTGTCCCCAAAGACACGACGGGTAATGTTTTGATTATCACTTGGAAAGAATGGTGTGAGAGCCATCAGATACGACTTCAAGTCACGGCTGGTAGTGAAAGAAGGAACTCAGATGGCAAAACGACGTTGTGGACATCCTGCGTCATCTCGTTACCTCTCATGCGAGAGGTGTGATGTCATTTTTCAACAGAATAGTGTTCGTCGTCACATGGCATATATCTCTGAGAAATGTCTACGTGATGCTGAGGTACACACATGACCAGCAAGATCTCCAGAGCTTTCCCAGTAGAACGTTTTTTGGACAGTTCGGATGTCAACTCTCCTCCTGTACCAGAATCCAGGATATCAAGGACCGGTTACAACAGCTGTGGGCCAGCTTTGTCTCATGAGGTTCTCAACGGTTTTATAATACGCTTCCTAACCGAATCACCGCATGCATGCAGGCCAGAGAGGGCGCAAAGTCATTCTCATAAGTGCGCTCTTTGTAAATTTGACTCGATTTTGTAATCACTGAAATAACATCGCGTACCTTCTCAACCCGCGAAATATCATTTGTTTTCCTCCTCTCCTTCTGCATGTTTCACTACATTTGTAGCCAGGGTAATTTTTTATTACTCTTTTACAAGACTTGAAATTGTCTCGTTAGTATAGTGGTCGACGTCCCGGTTACTGACGCAGAAGTCCCGGTTCCAGTTACGACGATCAGTTCAGATTTTTCTGTAGTGGAAAGATGTGCAGCAGGGGCGATACCATGAGGTCAAATGCGAGTTGTTCGAGTAAAACGAGCAACGAAATTCGCACAAAAGCCACCGAAGTGGCCTCAGATAGAAATACTTGCACCAGGCTGGGATGGGAGTCGTCCATTTATTTATTTACCAGACTTATGAATGTACTCTCTCATCTTTGCACGCAAATGCAGTGGCAAGATAATTAACAATGCTATTTTACCTAAAAGTGTGTCCGTTGTCGTTAGAGCTTCCGGTTGTAAGTATAAAACAAGACAGATTTTGTTGACTCGGCTCCTCTTCTGCGCTGTAGTAATTGGGACACGAGACTGCGCATGTTTTCCATCCGCGGGAAAGGACGTTTCGCGACTCCTGCACATCATCAGGGACATCAGCGGGGCCGAGGGAACTGCCGTGAGGTCTCTGCGCAAAACGCACGCAATCCACAAAACTAAAGGACCGCAATTATTTTTGCACCTTTACGACTGCTGTAATTATTTTGTATGTTATTCTCAAACCTATTTACACATATATTCCTTCCCAGGATGTAACGGGGTGGTGGCAGGAAGGACAACAGCCATCCCTTAAATTAAAGATGCAAAATCCAGTAAGAGCTACGCCGACACTCTGCTGATGGGGGACGAAGGTAGAAGGAAAAGAAGAAAAATGATTCTCAAACCGATTATTATTTTTAATACCAGAGGACAGTTTTCAACTTATAATTAAATTGTTATTATTATTGAAGTGTGGCATTACAGAACATGCACGTGTAGGTACACGATGCAGTTAAAATTAATGCTTAAATTTCACAACGAGTTGGCAGCAGTCACTGTTACTTGATCCAAGCCTTTCTGACCACATTAAAATGCATGAAATGGGCAGTTTTACTCGTGTGGCTTACTGTTCGATCGTCACCACCACAGTCACATACAGCGCTTTAATGATATTTTACAAGTAAGCATGGTTAGTGAATAGGGACACTAGTTATTGGATAGGAGTCTAGGGTTCTCAAGTAGTACAAAAATAACTGTCCTGTAGTTTCAAGTTGAGACTTACTTATAGAAAAGTCCTTTATTACAATAAATTAGAGTTTACAAACGCTATACATTGTATCATCAGCAATAAGAAAAGAGATTAGTGGACCAGCAAGACAATTACCTTTTGTGTGTTGCAAACAAATCGGGCGGAATCCAATTCAGGGTGTTCGGATGATTTTGAGAATCATAGTATACCACGGTAAACTGACACTACGGTAGAATACAGTCGCCATCACACAAATTACAAGGAGAACACGCAAGTGCCAATACCCGATTCCTCAGAAACGTCGCTCAATGGAAGAGGAGCCAAAATAAGCGAACACGTCTCTCGGCTTATCCGTAGATGCTCGACTGTTCCTGAGAAAACGTCCTACAAAGTCTTCGAGGTAATTTACATGGCTTCATCATGCTATAATCTCAGTCCAAATGCTGGCACAGTGACTAGTGTCACGGCCTTCCACTTTTTGCGCCCCGTGAGTGAAACCCAATCATTGTTTTTAATTATTGTATTTTATATTATTTCATTTTTTCATTTATCTACCCATGTCTGTAGAAGGTTACTACACGAACGTTTCTTATGAAGTCGGGGTATACGAGGGCTTTATATTAATTGCAAAAAAATGGTTCAAATGGCTCTGAGCACTATGGGACTCAACTGCTGTGGTCATAAGTCCCCTTGAACTTAGAACTACTTAAACCTAACTAACCTAAGGACATCACACACATCCATGCCCGAGGCAGGATTCGAACCTGCGACGGTCGCGGTCGTGCGGTTCCAGACTGTAGCGCCTTTAACCGCTCGGCCACTTCGGCCGGCTATTAATTGCAAAATTACAACTGAGTTTCACAATCAGTATCATACATTTGTTATACGTACAATATACAGGGTGACAATCATTGAACTATATGAAAAAAATGTAAATTAGTTAGAAACTACGGCGTGCACACACTTTATTCAACATGTAAATGTCACTACAGATATTCGGATTTACGTTATGACATGTTTGATTACCTGCCATCATTGGCGATGATGTGGCGCAGACGAATAGCGAAATTCCGCATGAGCCGCTGAACTGTCGGAACATCAATGCTGTCGATGATCTCCTGAATGGCTGCTTTCAGCTCAGCAATTGTATTGAGGTTATTGCTGTACACCTTGTCTTTAATACAGTCGACAAAAAGAAGTCGCATGTGTTCAGATCAGGAGAATACAGTGGCCAATCCAGGCCCATGCCAGTGGCCTCTGGGTAGCCCAGAGCCAGAATGCAGTCCCAAACGTTCTCCTCCAGGACATGAAACACTCTGCTGCTTTGATGGAGTCGAGCTCCGTCTTGCATGAATCACATCTTGTCGAAATCAGGGCCACTTTAGATGATGGGGATGAAATCATCTTCCAAACCTTCACGTATCGTTCGGTAGTCACTGTGCCATGAAGGAATATCGCACTGATAATTCCGTGACTGGTCATTGTACACCACACAATCAACCGTTGAGGATGAAGAGACTTCTCGATCGCGAAATGCGTTTTCTCAGTCCCCCAAATGCGCCAATTTTGCTTATTCACGAACCCATCCAAATGAAAGTGGGCTTCGTCGGTAAACCATACATGCATGCGCATACTAACTGCCATCATGCCCCGCGGCCAACCATGCAGTTTGAACGTCCTAACTCAAATCGTTCAGAATTTATGACGATTTTATTTCATGTAGTTCAGTAATTGTCACCCTGTATGTGACGGCATTTTCAGGAGTTACCATTTTTTAAATTCTCATATTGTTATATCAGTTCTTAATTATTATGAGCCGGCCGGTGTGGCCGTGCGGTTCTAGGCGCTTCAGTCTGGAACCGCGTGACCGCTCCGGTCGCAGTTTCGAATCCTGCCTCGGGCATGGATGTGTGTGATGTCCTTAGGTTAGGTAGGTTTAAGTAGTTCTAAGTTCTAGGGGACTGATGACCTCAGAAGTTAAGTCCCATAGTGCTCAGAGCCATTTGAACCATTTTTTTGAATTATTAAGTTTTATTTTTAAGTTTACTTCCTTGGATGACACCGACTGTAGAAACATTTGAAACGCAAATTCCGAACACCACGAGCATCGCGCGAAGGCAGGTTTGCCACAGCGACATTTCTTCGTATGAATCTCACTCGGGAGAGAAACGTCGTTCATACTATCGAAGATTTCATGCGTTGGCCATAAATTCGCAGCAAACCAAGCATTACGGATCACTTTACTGAAAACTGGCACCTGCAATTGATTATGAATCAAGATACGCTTCAGGAATTACGCCGACAACAATTTCAGATAATTTTTCCATTCATTTAGCCTATTTTTTTAATTCATTCACAAGACATACAACTAGTAGACGAATAATGACAACGTTATTTCAATTCACATTGGAAAACATTCGCTAAGTATACTTTTACGGACATGGGTAGATAAACGAAAAATAAAAATAACAACCGGCTTCTATGTCTAACAGAAATCATTAATTAATGAAATATGGACAACAAACAGCTTAGCATTAGAAGTGACATCAGCGTTAATACATCCGCTACATTAAAAGGTAAAGAAAACTAATCTTAACAATTATAGAGGGATCTCCCTCTTAACAGCGACATCCAAAGTCTTATCCGCGGCACATTTAAAGAGGGCTGAAGGAATAGTCGACCCACAACTAGGAGAGTATCAAGCAGGGTTTAGAAAGGGGGCATATTGTGCAGAGCAAATACTAAATCTAAAGAAAATAAGAGAAATGAGGAAAATTAGAAACTTGTAATACGTGATAACTTTTGTTGATTTTCAAAAAGCATATGACTCAATTGATAGAAATGCACTGATCAACATTTTAAAGGAATTTGGACTCCACAATAAAACAACAGAAATAATTAAAGGAACTTTAACAGCAACAATTTCAAAAATAAAAGTTATGAGGGACCTGTCAAAACATTTTGAAATACAATCAGGAGTAAGTCAGGGAGATTGCTGATCACCCCTACCTTTTAACTGCGGGTTAGAGAAGGCAGTGAGAGCATGGAGAAAATCCGTCAATAGTAAGTGTATTTAACTACGAAGAAACCCAAATAAAATCACAATAGATTGTCTAGCTTTTCCAGGCGATATGGCATTAATCACTGACTCATTGGATTGTACCAAAGAACAAATCACAGAACTACAGAAACAAGCAGACCAAACAGGACTAAGAATAATTTTTGTAAAAAAAAAAACTCATGACAAATATCAATGATTCCCGTGAAAGTCTTAAAATTCATAACAGCACGATATCTAAAAAAACTGTTCAAATGCTTAGGATAATGAATAACAAACTATAGAAAACAGAGTAGATAAAATGACAAAAAATATATATAACAAAAAACTTTGTCGTGGAACAAAAAATGTGACATAATCAAACAGTGGTAGGGCCTGAAACACTGTAAGCACTAGAAACACACTAACAAGATTTGGGGACCTTGAAGAACTGTAAAAAGTTGAAAGAACAATTCCGAGGAAAGTACTGGAACCTAAAAGTAATAGTAATGTTGAATACAAATTAAGATCAAACAGAGAGTTTTATTTGAAAATGGAAAAGTTAACTGATGTAATGAGGAAATTAAGACTGTAGTTTTATGGCCACATATACCGAACTGATAATAACAGACTAACCAAGCAGATCTTAAATTTATTAAACAGCTACAAATCCAAATCCACATGGTTCATCGAACTTAACAAAGATATAAAAAACACAGGAATTAGAATGCACATAATAAATATTTAGAGAAGCAACACAAAAGGCAGGGTTTCAGAAAGAAAGAGACCTGCAAAAGGAAGAAATTGTACCCAAAAAGAAAAAGAACGACACTTTCGAAGGATGAAGGAGGTATGGGAAAATTAAATACAAAGAAGTAAAACCAAAATTGATTCATCGTACTCTCCTAAAGAGTTATTCCAATAAACAAATAAATAAATAATCGGGTTTCGGGGTCACAAAAATGTAAATCCGCGACGCTAGCCACCGCGGCACAGTATTCACTAAGGGTCACGTAAAGTACCTCGAAAATTTTGGCCGTCGTTTTCTTGGAAACTTTCAAATATCTACGGACAAGCCGAGAGATGGGTTCGCTTATTTTGGCTCTTATTCCACTGAGCGAAGTTTCTGGGAAATCGAGTTACGGCACTTGCCTTATTCTCCTCGCTAGTAGCCCGTAACGCAGCGCTCAAGTCGCTTCAACTCTCACTGAAGTACAGGTTTACGTGCCGACTTGTCGCGAAGACAATGCAAGTATCGAGGGGTATTCGGAAAGTAAGTTCCGATCGGTCTAGAAATGGAAACCACTGCGAAAATCTAATAAAACTTTACACATATGTGTTCAGCAATGTCTCTAGTATGCCAGTCGGTCGCATCACTTCGCCCTTTTCAGTTCCGAGCGCATGGTGAGCACATAAAGATGTGTAGAAAATAATGTCTCCCACGAAGTATGAGGTCCTGGTGAGAGATTTCGCCTGATGTTATGCAGCCCACATTACAGAACTGTCATACGGTTCCTACTTCGTGACAATTCTCGGTCGCAATCTGCAGGGGCAATGAAAATGCTCCTGCAGCGTTTTCGATGGGAAGTGTTTGTCACCCGCACTACAGCCCGGAATTGGCTCCCTCTGTGTTTCGTCTCTGCTTACATTAACTACTGGCTATGAAAACAACATTTCGCACAGACAACGAGCTACATATGAGCGTAGAGAATTGGCAGGAAGAACAGGCGGCTGCCTTCTATGACGAGGGTATTGGAAAATTGGTACAACGCTACGACATATATCTAAGTCGGAGTGGTGACTATGTAGAGCAATGGCTGGAAGCTGTAGCTAACTGTGGCAGATAAAATATTTCTGATTATCACAGTGGTTTCCATTTCGCGATCAAGCGGAACTCACTTTCCGAATAGCCCTAGTACATCGGCCTATCGCGACAGTGAGTCAGGAATTTCACTTTGAACAGCAGACACTCTAAGCAGTTATACGAGCGGTGCTTTTGAAGAAGAACGAAGAACAATGTGAACGTACCATTCTACGGGTGAAAGTCCTTTTCTTAAATCTTATTTCTAAACGTAGAATAACACGTTAGTTGCTCTGCTAACTAGACTGCAGTGACTCCTTGAAACAGATCATTTATATTATCTGTGAAACGTATAAAAACGTTTTTGTAGCGACCACAATTAGCAGTGCAGCGCAGTTCGGTTCACGAGCCGTGTGCTACACAAGTATTATATTTTGCGCGGATAAATTAATTCCGCGCCGGCAGCCGGAGCTCTGTGTTGTGTCCGTTACTCCGTGCCGTTTATTCTTAGTGTATAGTTTATTACACGTTCTTAAGTACCTTTTTTATACTGAGTTCTTGAGAAAACAGTTAACAGGTCACTTATTCGTTTCCGCGCGAGTCTTGCCTTGACATACACTGCGTCTAAAACACGTCCTGTATTAATTACCGAACGAATGAATAAAGATTTTGTCAACGCAGTATTGGAGATATCGTTGTACGTTAGTTATCGCAAACTATCAGACTAACCGGTCGGTCTGGCCAGCACCTAGCTCTTCGGCTAAATTTTGGACAAGAACTTTTACTGACACAGTTTAATTTTGTCAGACACAGAAATGTGTAGATTAATTTTTTTTCTGATGCAAGTTTTGGATGGTATGGTTAGAACTCAGGAAAATGGCGATCTCCAGTTCCTAACATTTTATTTTGTGGAGTACCACTAAAAGATACAATTTGTAGTAGTTTTTCTTTTGCGTAAAACGTTGTTAAATCACCTGATGAACACTCGCAAATTAGAATGACCTACATTTTTTCTTCTTTTGCAGAGTCATCAAGGAAACGCGACTTCCCTGTACCACAAGAAAGGTAAACAATTTAAAATCATTATCTATACTATCTGATCAAAAGTAAACGGACGCCCATATATAACGCGGCATTGACCACTACATGTCACGAGAGGTGGACGCGTCAGTAGAGCAGCAGGCAGAGAGTAGTGTGTTGTCTAGCAGAGAAGCAGTAACAGTCAGTAAAACGGATAGCGCAGTGGGGCTCAGTCACATAGAATGTGGAACAGTCACTTGTATATCACCCGAGTAACAAATCCACCAGAAATATTTCAACCCTTATAAACCTGCCCAACACGATTGTTGCTAAAGCCCTTGTCAAGTGGAAACATGATAGAACCACCACACGTAAACCAAGGACAGGCAGACCTCAAGTTAGTACTGATGAACAGGGATCACCGAGCATTGCTGAAGGTGACTGAAAAAAATCACCTGAAGGATTCACCCGTGAATTGCAAAGTGCTACCAGTAGTGCAGCTAGCACAATGAGTGTGCGTAGGGAGTTAAAAAGAAAGGGGTAGAACGGTCGTACAGTTCCCCACAAGCCACACATTTCTTCAGTCAGTACTAAGCGACACTAGAGGTTGTGTAAACAGCGACGCCAATGGCTAATGGATGACTGAAGACGAGTGATATGGAGTGGTGAAATGCGCTGTCCCGTATGGGAAACGTCACCTGCCTTCATGTGTAGCGCCAGCAGTGAAGTACGGAGGACGTGGTGTTGTGGTATGGGACTGTTTTTCATGGTGAGAACATGGTCCTCTTATTGTGCTTACGAAAACACTGAATGCGGATGAACGTGAACGCATTTTACATTAGCGTGCTGGGTACAGTAGATGTACAGTAGATGAATAGTTTGTAGATGATGATTGATCATATCATCCTGACAAGCAGCAGCATCAGTGAAACAATAGTTTGTGGATAATAACATTCCTGAAATGTACTGGCCTGTGCAGAGGCCCAACTGGAACCCAATGGAACACCTTTGTGATGAGTCATAACGTCGACTTCTCTACAGGCCCCAGCGTCCAACATCACACCTACTCCTGAACAAGAATGGACTGTCACTCCTCCACAGACATTCAGACGCCTCACTGAAAGTGTCGCCAGCAGAGATCAAGTCGTCACAAAAGCGAAGGTTGAACGCATCGTTTATTAATGTCCGCTAATAGATTTCCGGATACTTTTGATCAGATAGTGGACTTTTTAAATGGGATTCAAAAGCATTTGAAAAGACGCTCATTAATTTTGGCATTGAAACTTTTCGTAAACGTATCCGAGACATGTGCTAAAGTTGAAAACAAGAGGGCCATAATAAGTTACCTCCGCGTAAACTCCACCAAGTGCGGCTATCATGCCAGGCACTGTCAGTGTATGCAGCCAGACGGTAGGTTCACACGACTAGGATAAATGGTATTTCTCAGCTTAACGATACTTTTTACGTCATAGACACATGCTCAGCAACTTTTATTGTAAATGGAACTGTATGTTAACTTCTAGCTATTAGAAGCGACTTAGGAAGACTACTGTGTACTCGTGTTTAAGTGAACAGCTGTTCTGAAATCAAGTGAACAGCCGAATTGTTTGAATCAACGGTAAAGCGTGGCATGAAGGCCCCAATTTGAGGTAGTTTACAGCCAATTCCAGACAACTATAGCCTTAATTCTAGCGCATTTCCTGAAAATTTTTGCGAAGTCTTTCAACGCCAACATTAAGATGAATTTTTTCACTATACTCATCTTTCAACAGTTTTAGAATGTCCTTAAAACAATTATATCGTACCATTAAATAAATATATTTGCTCCAATATTTTGATTGGTACAAGAGTTAAGAGAGGTAGCAGTGCAAGAAAGATGCGTGTCCCCCTGCCCAGTATCATTCGCGTAAAATCTCGTTTCGATACCTCAAGGCCTTCACGAAACAAAAAGGGGTATATACTTTAGATGATTTTCCCTGTATATTACGTCGGATAAGGCTGAATGCACTCAAAAATACAACACCATCAGAAGGTAACAAAAACCATCGGACTTAATCTGTAATATACTTTTGTTTGGTTTTAAACGCGTGTTGAGTGTCAGTTAGGTGCTGGGCGTAAGGATGTGCGCTGTTGGTAAATCGTCGGTGCTGATTTCAATTTCCTGATCGAAGTCTCAACATCTGTGGTCGATAAAATTGACACCACAATTGCGGTGTTTCAAACGTCGATGTTACGATGTTTCAAAAGACTTCTGTATCGATAAATAAACTTCCGATGTTTAAACATACTGTATCTGTATTTCGAAAATATAAATGACCATCGAACATTCCTATCTGAGCACTACACAGAATAGTTACCTGTTCACTATATTTTCAATACATTTTGTCTCAACTAAGCGCCTGTAATACTTGGCGGTCAACTGCTGGACTGACACGTCTCATGTTATATTACCGTAATGTACCTTTATTCATTTGGTTTGAGATCAACTGAGGCTAGGTGATGTATGCTCACGTTTATAGAAAGCAATATTCAGTGATTGCAGAGATTAGAATGTCAATAATATTTTATTTCTCTCTAGGTATGTACTGGTAGTTTCATGCAAATCTTTCTGTAATTTTTATCAATGGATAATCTTAGACCGAAGCCGCACCTGAGAGTCTTGTTTTCCTCGACGTGGCGAGATTCCGTTCAGCACTTAGGAGCGACCACCCTTTCTGAGTTAAGGTCCAGTTACCGGCAGGTCCAGTGTGGTCGAGCATATAAGCCGCTCGCCACAGCATTGTCTGAGTCTGGTGTACTGCCAGAGGCGCATCCCAGAGTGGTCAACATACCGTGTTTCGCACTAGTAGTGGCCCGGGAGACTTCCCAGAGAAAATCAGATAACATAGCGGGAGAACACTTCAGTTTGCCCGACCCGCTGGGCCGGTGCAGCGAGGCGTAACTGTTTCAAAAAAGGAGTTTGTCCTCAATTTGGAAAGTCCTTACCAGAAATGAGTGCTGTGACGTGGTGAGCACCCCGTAGAACCGTGAGAAATCACGTCGCCCATGTCTACAGACAGGACAGACCGGGCAGTTTGTTGAAAATTTAGATCGCGACTCCTTGCTGGTAAACAGTAATAGTTCAGCACGGAGGCGAAGCTAAGCGCTGGCTTCCAGAAAGCCCAAAACATGGAGCCAGCGGATTGGCTAGAGAGATAACTCGATAGAAGAGTGGGGACGTCAGGAATACTTGTTCAGAACAGAGCCCTTCCATAGGTTAACACTGCAAACTTGAAAACTGTTAATTTATTTACGGCCAGGCTACTGGGCAGAGTTGTGATTGGTGCACCGAGAGGCGCACAGACATGGAAAAGAGAACGAACCGATTGACTGAGCGCCGAAAGGAGTGGACTTCCTCTCGAGCAAGCATTGCGTCCTCAGCAACATGGACCTCTCCTCCAGCAACACCTACCATGACTTTTGATCCAATACTCCCAGGTTTTGGAAAGATGGTGCGAGTTAGGCAAACGACTTCGACGACTCATAAGTTATTGGGAGGCGCGATTTTAGGATTTAGCAATAGTTTCTGATCTCGTTAGTTCAGAAAGAGTTTGCAGGTACATTCCGTTTATTTCCCGATATAGTACACATTTAGATAATCAACATTTTGACGTAATCACGCAGTTACTGAACGGGTACCACCAGTTGCTATTTGCACAGGTGATTTATGTGACGATAACGTCATTTATCCCCTTTTTATTCTGGTCTTTGCTGAAACTACAGTATTTTTAATGTTCAACAATCATTTAGCCTATGTTCTTGGAATTTCAGATGGTCAGTCAAATCATTCAGTTAAATTCATGTCTTTGTTTACTAGCAGCAATCTGTAATAAGTTAATTTCATTTTGAATTCTGTTTCATTTGTTATTTTGATGGCTTCCTTGGCACTAATCAAGTGTATTACTAGACGGTCCACCAAAGTCTCATGTTTCATAGGACCATTTTCTTAAATAAATTTATCCGTTGCCCACAGTTCAATTAATTCAGATGAGAAAGTATCTGCTGTGTCCTCCGTAAGATACGAATCACAGCCATACATAGAGGAGCACTGAGTCGCCTAGTACTCAGGTGCAACTGGCAGGAAGAGAACCCTTTGCCGTCTAAAGTGCTTATTGTTAAGAGGTGCCTTGCTTACGCGCAGCACCTGCACCGCCTCGTCACAGGTCAGCTCGTTCTACGAGGATCTGAAGGTGCCAGCGGGGTGCTCGTACGAATCATTCACATCGGAGGCATCTGTACATTAATCTAATTGATGCTAACTAAATGAACGCTTGACGGAACGTAGAAATCAGTGGCTAATACCAGGGAGGCTGGCCTACGTGTATGTCGGAATCAACCACCAAAACATATAAAGGTACAAAAATGTAAAAATTGTTAAGTGGCAGGAACTTTCCACAAAAAAATGCGACTCTCGTTCTTAGGCATGAGCAAGCTAGGGGGTCAGTTTAGAAAGTGTTCCGTTTACGAAATGACAGTTTAAAACTAAGAACGTGGTGGGCAGATGGGCGAACATCAATCACTTTACGAAAATTCAAAAAGTACGAAATAATTCATAAAACTACGAGTACGCTGGCACTCATTGAGCTCAGGAGAAAAAGTTCTATGCATTAAACATGATCACGAAATGACAGGTTTGAACTAAGATACACAACTAAGATAAGCAATCAGTTTACAAAAATTCATGAAGCACTAAATAACTGACAAAAGTATTGGCCTTCCGCTATTCATTGAACTCAGGAGTGCAAAATCTATACATTAAACATGGTCAATAAAAGCTAGCTTTTGAAGTGTACCACACGTTGGGGGCTAATGGCTAAAATTCAGTCAGTTTACATAAAGAAAAACTCACTGACATTTCGAGAAAATAAATCGGCAAGATGCAACCCGTAGATAATAAGAACATAGAACTTCTTTTCAAGTGATATTCCTCATCTTTACCCTACAAAGATTGCCACAGGACCCCAGCTCTAACGGTCTTTTTTACAAGGCAAAGCGCGACCAAGAAAACTACGGAAAACGCGACTAAAAAAATTCAGTATAACCAAAATTGGTGAAGCCTGTGGATTGTCACACTGAGAGACAGTCCTAAGCCAAGTGCAAACAAAAACCGATTTACTGTAACACAATGCCTTCGCCATGAAATCATAGCAAACTAGAAGAGTACCTTTGTAGCTTACCAAGACCAATCAGAGGGTGACTAGCGATCGTTCCGTAGGCTCGCGCGACGGGAGGCGTGATGGGACTTGTTGCCAAATTCTGCACTTGCACTTAGGGGAAGCGGTGCATCGAACCAGTATGACTGACCAGTGTCTGGTTTTGTCTCAAGCGGTCGAAAGGTTAAGTTAGTACTACGAGTTTACAATTTTACGAACCCCTTTGAATACGTTGGAGCGCGTTTCAAACCACTTATATCTTCCCAATTACACATATATACACAACAGTACGGTAAAAGAGAAAAACGAACTAAATAAGAAGTTAATAAATGAACACATCCGCACTCTCCCTTAACAGAGGCAATATGAGTGATGCTGCAGCGAAACGAAGAAAAGGAACGAAACGAAGAAAAGGAACGAAACGAAGAAAAAAAAAATACATGAACTAGTAAGTGACAAGAAGTCAAGACGCAAGTTGCGCTCAACTTTTATCAAAGCGGGTCTTATTGATGCCTTTCATGGATCCCTCTGTGGCAGGCTATGGTAATGTGGTGCAATGATTACAATGCGTACCAAGCTCACAGACATGTACCTGCAAACAAAAATTTAATTAAACAACTATTTTTAGAGGACATAATTAAAGCTGTATAACTACCTTTCTAACGTTGCATGGCGGACGTTACCATTTTTAGCAATTCTCTGTTCTATTCTATCACGTATGGTACGATGGAGAAATGGCTATCTGTATGCCTCTGTTCGGACCCTCTCCTGTCTTATTCTTAACTACCTTTCCAGAGATAACGAACAGACTAAGCAGAAGTATTGTATTCTTCCTAGATTTTCGTTTCAAGAGGGTCTCGCGAGAATACGTCACCTTTGCTCAAAAATTTTCCGATGTTTGTTCCCTGGTCATCTCTGTAACACTTCCATGTGGGCGATACTGACCTCTTCCGATCCCAGTGTTGTTCCTTCAATTTGTTCCCTGTGTGTTATCATGCCTAACTGACAAAGACCCCTAAGCTTCTGCAGTACTTTGATTGGTGGCACTAGCGTCTTGTATGTGAGTCCGTTACATATGAAAATCAAAGTCTTTGATATGCCTTTCAAATGGTTCAAATGGCTCTGAGCACTGTGAGACCTAACATCTGAGGTCATCAGTTCCCTAGAACTTAGAACTACTTAAACCTAACTAACCTAAGGACATCACACACATCCATGCCCGAGGCAGGATTCGAACCTGTGACCGAACCAGTCGCGCGGTTCCGGACTGAAGCGCCTAGAACCGCTCCGCCAGTTTGCCTTTCATACTCATTGTATGTGTTCATCTCATTTTATATTACTACTCGGTATTACTTGATCATAAAGTGCACCCTATTCTTGCGATCGCGTTTTATCGGATCTTTTCTTTTTGTTGTAGGCGTTTCCTTCCATTTACCTAGATTTAAAGGAAACTGACATACATTTCACCAAGTGAGAATATTGTCCAAGTCTATCTGCAGTGCCTTACGATCGTCTCAATTGCTGCTGGTCATGACTAATAGAGCGCTTATACCAAAAGTATCCAAACACCCCTATGTATTACAGAATTGAGCACTAGATGTCACTAGAGCCGAACCCGCGATTTTAAAAGGAGGAGCAGAGAATTGTGTTGTCAGTAGACCAGTAGATGAGGTCGGTCGGGAGAGCACAGTGACTTCGAAAGTGGACTAATCCTTAGATGTCACCCGAGTAAGAGATCCATCACGGACATTTAAAGCATTATAAAGCTGTCTAAATAGATTTTTGGTGATGTTGTTGTGAAATGCAAACGCGAAAAACAAGCACAGGTAAACGAAGACCAGACAGACCTCATTTACTGACGAACGGGAATCATGCGCAAGGTGGTTGTAAAAATCGCGAGAAATCGCAGTACTCGTGAGCTCCAAAATGCTACCAACAGTTCAGCTAGGACAAAGAATTTACGTAGGGAATTAAAAAGAATGGGGTGCAGTGACCGAGAAGTTCCTCAAATGTCAAACATTTCTGCAGTCAGTGCTAAGCGAAGCTTGAGGTGGCGTAAAGAGCGACGCCATCGGACAGTCCATGACTAGAAACGTGTGATCGGAGTGATGAATGACACTATAGTCTGTGGCAAGGAAAGGTTTGGGTTTGGGTTTTGCGAATGCGTACAGAATGTCACATGCCATCATTTCTAGCGCCAACGGTAAAGTACGGAGGAGCTCGAATTAAGGCCGGCCGGGGTGGCCGAGCGGTTCTAGGCGCTACAGTCCGGAACCGCGCGGCCGCTACGGTCGCAGATTAGAATCCTGCCTTGGGCATTATGTATATGATGTCCTTAGGTTAGTTCGGTTTAAGTAGTTCTAAGTTCTAGTGGACTGAAGATCTCAGAAGTTAAGTCCCATAGTGCTCAGAGCCATTTGAACCATTTTTTAGCTCGTATTACCGTATGGGGATCTTTCCCATTGTTAGGTCGTGTTTCCCCTACTACGCTTAAGAAAACAATAACTGCGGAAGGATATGAACACATTTTGCCGTATTGGGCACTGCGTCCAGTATGACTATCTGTACGACAATGCGCCCTGACATAAAGAAACATCTGTGAGGCAATGGTTTGTGGGCAACATTCCTAAAATGGTCTGGCCTGCCCAGAGTCCCCACCTGAACATAGTGGAACCTGTTTGGGATGAGTTAAAACGTCGACTTCGCTCCACATCCCAGGGTCCAGTACCACTGTAATCCAAGATGGCCGGCTTGTCAGTAGTGCGTTAAAGTCCGTCTGGTCTTAAAGGGTACACTCATGGCCATAAATTAAGGATAATGCTGATACATGTGAAACAACGCTTTGGTAGGCGGTTGCAGGTTTAAATCACCTCGGGGCATGACCATGCGGTGCATTTGACCTGCGGTCGTCGCACGGTGGCGCTGGAAGCAGTCCACACAAGCAGAGGTGTGTCGGTGCATGTCAGAGTACGGTGCAGCGAGTAAGTGTGCAGACGTTTTCAGACGTGCTAATGGTGACTGTGTGTTGAAAATGGCCCAAAGAACACATACTGATGACGTCATGAGAAGTAAAATACTAGGCTGGTTAAACACAGCAGGTCGTAGCACGGGCCCTCCGTGTACCACAAAGTGTGATCTCACGATTATGCAACGATTGCAGCAGACGGGAAACGTGTCCAGGCGCTACAGTATGGGTCGCCCACAGTGACAACACCACAAGAAGACCGATATCTCACCATTAGTGCCCGCAGACGGCCACTGAGTACTGCAGGTAGCCTTGCTCGGGACCTTACCACAGCCACTGGTAACAGTTGTCCCCAGGCACACAGTCTACAGACGACTGAACAGACGTGGCTTATTCGCCCGGAGAATGCGAGGTGCATTCCACTGACCTCTGGTCACAGGAGAGCCCGTAAAGCCTGGTGTCAGGAACACAGTACATGGCCCGCATCTCGTGGTCGTGCGGTAGCGTTCTCGCTTCCCACGCCCGGGTTCCCGGGTTCGATTCCCGGCGGGGTCAGGGATTTTCTCTGCCTCGTGATGGCTGGGTGTTGTGTGCTGTCCTTAGGTTAGTTAGGTTTAAGTAGTTCTAAGTTCTAGGGGACTGATGACCATAGATGTTAAGTCCCATAGTGCTCAGAGCCATTTGAACCACAGTACATGGTCATTGGAACAGTGGTCCCAGGTTATACTCACGGACGAGTCCAGGTATAGTCTGAAAGTGATTCTAGTGAACCAGGAACCAGATACGAACCCCTTAAGGCCCTTAATAGGGACCTGTATGGAGGCCGTGCTTTGATGGTGTGGGGTGGGATTATGATTGGTGCATGTACACCCCTGCATGTCTTTGACAGAGGAACTGTAACAGGTCAGGTGTATCGGGACGTCATTTCGCACCAGTATATCCGCCTTTTCAGGGGTGCAGTGAGTCCCACCTTCCTCCTGATGGATGATAACGCACTGCCCCACCGAGCTGCCATTGTGGAGGAGTACCTTGAAACGGAAGATATCAGGCGAATGGTGTGGCCTGCCTGTTCTCCAGACCTAAACCCCATAGAGCACGTCTGGGATGCTCTCGGTCGACGTATCGCTGAACGTCTTCAAACCCCTACGACGGTTCAGGATCTCCGACAGGCACTGGTGCAAGAATGGGAGGCTATACCCCCAGCAGCTGCTCGACCATCTGATCCAGAGTATGCCAATCCGTTGTACGGTAGGTGTACGTGTTCGTGGTGATCATATCCCATATTGATGTCGGGGTACATGCCCAGGAAACAGTGGCATTTTGTATCACATGTCTTTAGGAACGGTTTTCTCAACTTATCACCAATACCGCGGTCTTACAGATTCTGTGTCGTGTGTGTTCCCTATGTATCTATGCTATTAGCGCCAGTTTTGTGTTGTGCCACGTTGTGTGGCACCACATTCTGCAATTATCCTTAATTTATGAGCACGAGTGCACTTTTCGAGATTTCGCCTGTGTGTAACAATTATTACTCCGCGGCCCGGGTCGTGGAGCACCGCACCTGTTTACGAAACGTCAGCTCGGCTTACATCAGCAGCAGCGGCGGCACCGGTACCAGTTGACACGGCATCAGCCACCAGGGACATCGGCTTCAGCGGCGGAGGCGGCGTGTGACGTCAGCGACTGCGGGAACGGAAGACGCGTCAGCAACAACAGCGTCCGTAAGTGAGTAGCAACAAGCAAAGCAGCAAGAGGACCGCGAAACGTCGTTCAACGGCCGTGTGACTGTTTTGTGCCCCCCCTGTTTTCTGTTTGTACGCTACAGCAAAATAGACTAGGAACCGATTCTATTTAAGAAAATAGAAGTGACTTTTGCTTCCAACAGCGAAGAATTTAGGACGCGCGCTTTGTACCTATCTGATTGGCATATCCACGATACAGCGTGGTTACTGGAAAAAACTACTCTCTGCTGGTGCCACTAGTCCTTGTAGCGACAGCGCATCACCAAAAATAGTAATCACAGTTACTTCAGAAAGAAAACAGAGTGACAGCGTACCTAGCGGCAGAAAAACTGTCGCTATAAAACGAAGTACATCTGCTGAAATGGCATCGTCAGTAACATCCTCAGACGCGTCAACTGAGGAAAACGAACTGAGGCATAAAAGAACCATAACAGTAATACCAGAAACAGTATAAAACAGAATTTGGGCACGCGTCATCACTCAAGCAAAATTAGAAGGCCAGAATGAGGAGTTAAATAAAGAGAATGAGCTTTTACGTAAAGAATTAGCTAACGGTAGTGTACCAGGTGGGCTGGAACGAATTTACCGTCTGCAATCAGAAACAACCGATATCAAATCAGAAAAGGTTGCGGCCGCTAGTTCAGCTTCAAAACCGAAGATCAAAGTAGAACGCATACAGCAAGCCAAATCAAAACAGTCGAGCGTTCTCTTCTTCTAATCGGAAAATAATCAAGACGCCAAGGCCATACGCGAAACAATCCATAAAACAATCAACTTCAGACAAGACAAAATAAAAGCAATCAGATCCATAGCAAACACAGTCATCTTAGCCGGCCGCTGTGGCCGTGCGGTTCTAGGCGCTTCAGTCTGGAAGCGCGCGACCGCAACGGTCGCAGGTTCGAATCCTGGCTCGGGCATGGGTGTGTGTGATGTCCTTAGGTTAGTTAGGTTTAAGTAGTTCTAAGTTCTAGAGGACTGATGATCTCAGATGTTAAGTCCCTTAGTGCTCAGAGCCATTTGAACACAGTCATCTTAGAAACGGAAACATAAGCAGATAACAGGAAAATCATAAAAAAGACAGCCCAACTAAAAGATACGACATGTGAAGAGCCGAGAAAATTCTGACCTCTCCTTGTAGGTCGCAATTATTCTGACTGATCAGGACGTCCACACCAAAGATTTTGTGGCTGTTTAGAAATGCTTCAGTTGCTGAAGCCTACGCCACCCACCAAAACGTTGCGATAAAGAACCAGTCTCCGGAAAATGTGCGAAGCCAGACCGCAAGAAGTTAGAATGCCGAGAGGAACCCTCAGTTGGATGTATACCATGCAAATACAGAAACACGACATGAGATAAGGGAGGGAGACCTGACTGCCCTACCTAAAAATGGTTCAAATGGCTCTGGGCACTATGGGACTTAACATCTGAGGTCATCAGTCCCCTAGAACTTAGAACTACTTAAACCTAACTAACCTATGGACATCACACACATCCACACCCGAGGCAGGATTAGAACCTGTGACCGCAACAGCAGCGCTGTTCCGGACTGATGGGCCTAGAACCGCTCGGCCACAGCGGCCGGCGCTGTCCTACCTAAAAGCAATTGTACGACAGGTAAATAGAGAGGACTGTATATGGCATCACCGACAACGTCCACTAACATGGAGCACGAACTACGAGAGGTGTTAAATACTGCTTCTCCACAAGTAACCTACTTGAAATGCCTTGAGGTAAAGCTTTGTGTTGGACAGGGATTCGAACCCAGAACCTAATCAGATTGTTATCGAAGCACAATCAACTGTGCATATCGGATTTTCTCGGCAGTAGCTAGATGTTTTAACTGAAATGACGAGACGAAACATTAATTTTTTCCTTCCCAGGACTCCAACCCGACACCTATTGCTGTTATATTCTAGAGAATACGAACGTTAAATATGGGTTTGTTACACCAATAGCGGAATGTGAGCATGTTTGAACTAGAAATAATATGACGAAGAGTTCAGTACTGACTGGAAACCGAACCCCACACATATCGTTGTTGACTACACACAAAGAGATGTCAGCTACCGAATTTTTCTCCACCAGCATCCTTGAACTTAGAGTTATCTCGCAAATATTTCTGTGTCTCATTGGGAGTCAAAAACGTCAGATATCGTTAGTGTTGACAACGAACGAAAATACATTAAAAATGAAAATTATTATACACCAGCAGCTAGGTGTTATCATGCGAGAGACTGATAATACATAATGAAAACTTTAGTTTTGGGCCAGGATTCGAGCCCACTCACGCGCAATATGTGGAGATGTTGAAGAATCTGCAGTTTTGAACAAACAACAAATTGTAGTCGAGCTATATTGTCACGAAGGGATACAATTCCGCGTTAAGGGCGGTCTGAGTTGCATTCCCAGTTCAGAACCAATTTTATCGACATACAGAAGCTCAAATAGAAGATGAATTAAGCGTCCTGTGACCCTACATAGCGTTTGATTCGTCACTAGAAATAAATAACTAGTATAATAAAGGTTTCTCGTATTAGAGTTTCTACATGTCACCACTCCTGACTTTATTGTGGTTCATCCTAACGTGTACTTGGTAGAGAAGGAATATCACGATTAATATGAATTTCAGACCACAGCTTTACCTCAAGGCATTTCAAGTAGGTTACTTGTGGAGAAGCAATATTTAACACCTCTCGTAGTTCGTTAACAGGGACAATAGATGCTGGGCAGGAATTCCTGTCCGTTAAAAATGTTTACGTTATGTAATTTAAAGTTGATATTTGCCAACTGATACTGTCTGAAATCGAGGTGTATCACTGTCTGTATGCATAGTCAGGAATGACTGTTCACTTCCGTCAGTCACGAAATCTTTGCTTAGTCTGCATGACCTGGGTTTGAATCCATATGCAGAACGAGACGGTTCGTCGTGACCAGTTGAAGTTCATACATATTCTGAACTAGCTGCTCGTGAATAATTAAATTTTTAATGTCATTTTGTGTTAAAAAATAAGTACGGTATGTTACTTTGAAGAGGAAATCATTAATACGACGAACTTACTACGTGCATTACCTATCTGACGTAATAATGAGAGTGGTAACATTTCAGGTATGTCATTTATTGTAATAAATGTGAGCTTACAAGCCTTAAGGACAGTCTTATCTGCGATAAGGTGTTCCCCGATATTTGTAGTACCGTGTTATATCTTTACATCTTGAGATATTGCGATACAGAGCAGTATTTTCTAGTGGTGACTTGTTGGAACCATTTTCAATAGTCAAACGACTGTACCGAGTAGCGATTAGAGGACCTGCTAGACAGCTGCGATATGTGGGTTGCATGCGAATCAGGCGAAATGCAATTTAGGTAGTTCGGATACTTTTGAGCACGACTGTACATGATGAATATTTTTGTATTGCCATTTTTGCTCTATGATAAGATCATATCTGGAATCATTGTACAATGTTAAAATAATTTAAGAAAAGTTAACAAAAAAATTGTGACTGTCAGCGGTCTCTAAAAAACTTGGCCGTCCGTTGTGGTCGAGCTGTTCTAGGTGCTTCAGTCTGGAACCGCGCGACCGCTACGGTCGCAGTTTCGAATCCTTCCTCGGGCATGGGTGTGTGTGATATCCTTAGGTTAGTTAGGTTTAAGTAGTTCTAAGTTCTGGGGGACTGATGATCTAAGATGTTAAGTCTCATAGTGCTCAGATACATTTGAACCATTTTTTGAAAAAAAAAATTTTAGCAAACAGTTGCAGTAGAATAGCAGTCATTGTGACTTAAAATTGTTTGTGTTCGCCGCGTTTCACAGATATTGTAATTGCCATCTATCGTGTGTACTTATACGTGGTGTTTATGTCTAATAACAAAGACTCTTTCGAAATCAACTCTAGAATCATAGCAAGACCCGTGGTTAAAAAATGGCTAGTGCCTCTCAACAAGCGCACATCTTATGAAATGATCCAATGTGAGTGGAGTGACCAGTCATTTCTTGATAACAGCGCTGACGGTCAATCAATGAGGTTAAATGTTTCCGGATATCTATCAATCCAGAGCGATTTACAGTGGAATGGACGCATAAATCTAGTTGTGTGAAAGGTAGGCGATACGCTCAGGTGCATAGACACTTACGGACGGATAATCAATTCACGAAAGATGTCGCTAACAAAACTTGGGCACAACTGACGCTTAAACGCTGTTGTCGGCCTGAGTGGCTTCCGGAGTACACATAATATGCACGTACTTGCATTAACGGGTGTGGCATCAACAAAATGAACACTGCATCACGAAGGTGTGCACACGCTTGTACATTACGACAAATTGCCACTGCAGCGGAGTAGAATTCACATCGCACGGCGCAGTTTCTCGTAAAGGCGCGCTCAGTTCGCTTAAAGTCTCAGTGAAGTACAGGTCACGACCCTCACTGAACGCGAAGACAACGATACAGGTATAGTGTACATATGCTTGACTATGACCATGAGTTGAATTCGGCCGATCGCTATATATGATGAAGAAATTTATTTTAAACAACAGATAGTCTAAGCAGATACGTGACCTCTTTTTATGAACGGTACTTTTGAAGGACAAATAAGAGCAGTGTAGGCGCACCGTTCTAGGGGACCATAGGAACCTAATCTTGGTGAAAGATTTTCTATACTTCGTTTTTAATCTATGAACAACACATTGTATGCCCTACAAACTATACATCAGCCCTTTGAATAACGTGTTTTTGTTGTCCACGAAACGAAAAAAAAACTTTTTGGACAATAGTTTATTTCCGATACGAACTTTAATTTTGTCGGACAGAAAAATTTGTAGTTAATATTGTCTTATAATACAAGTTTTGATGAAAAGACTCGGTCTCAGGAAGATGACAATCACCAGTTCCTTTCCTTTTTTGCTTGTAACCACATTTCGCATAGCATAAACACGACTTTTTTAAGCCCTAAAACATAGAATTTGTACTAGATTTTCTGTTGTATTCACTGTTGTTAAGTCAGCTGACACGAAGTCACAGATCAGAATAATTTTTATTTTTCTTCTTTTACAGAGTCTTCAAGGACACGTGACTTCCCTGTAGCTCAACAAAGGTAAACAATATTAAATTATCATATATATCGGGGTGTTACTTTAATTCCACGATTGTGGAACCTATTCAGTGTGATTTAGTAGATTCTTTACTTCCCATTTAGGATAAAAATCAATCAGACGTTAGTTAAGTTATTAAGTAGTTTCGTAGTACTGCTAAACAAGTCGAATAGAGTGTTAAATTGCCATAAGTAAGAGATAAATGAATTTCAATAATTTATTTATTATGCTTCTGTGAAGTGAGAAATATTTGCTTGAGTTTCTTATACTCACTTTTCAAACTCTCATTTTATATCAGTAGTCTACATACGCAGGATAAACTCACAATAACATCTTGTACTGACTCGAGTTTTCTCATATCATCAGGCGTTAAAATGCTTTGAACTGGCGCTAGCATTTGATGCACAGCGGGTGCCAAACAAATGTTTAACAATCGATGAAGAACTGAAAATGAAGTTTCGTATACATCCTCAGCAATGCAACATACACCGTCAGTCCAGAAAGATTCGAGTATGGATTAATAAAAAAATAGGAAAAGTTTAGATGGTGGTTTCTATATCATCTTCTCCAACTTGACAACAACGCAAGTGCAAAAGATCATACAACCTCGTGAGACTGTCAGGAAAGTCCTTCTTTGGAATGTTCCATACACGCATCACATTGGCTTGAACGTCGATTTATGTCGTCAGAGCGTAGACCCTTCATGTAATTGTTTATACTTCGTCGCTTCGTGGTAGATTCGTATCGATAACATTCAAAAAAGAAGGGTTCACGTTTGACATTTCAATCAAAGCGAGGAAGAAGTCCAAGCGTCATTGTTTTTGTTCGGGAGTCGAGATGTGCGGGCCGAAATTTGCGCATACTTTTCATTTCTTTAAAACGTTTTGTAGAAGGCTTTGAACTCTTGAATTAGAGATGTCGCTCCATTGCGACCTGTAACGGAACAGTGTTGACACATTACTGCCGCAAATCGACTACTTAACATTTTCTGCTCTCAACTAACTGGTAGAATGCACCTCTGCTGTTTACAGTCGTTACTTCAAGCTGCCACCGTTGTTACTGCGGTGACGTCGCTTATAGGCCAGGAATAAAATTAGCCTCGGAACATTTTGGACGGAGAGTGTATATTAGTTTTGATATACCACTTCGACATTGTGCTTTCAGGTCATTTCTAATTCTGCATCTACACTGACGAGCCAAAATATTATGACCACCTGATTAATAGCTTGTTGGTCTATCTTTGGAACGCAATACGTCACCGATTTTTCGTATCATGGATTCGACAGCCCGAGCGGTCTAAGGCGCTGCTGTCATGGACTGTGCGGCTGGTCCCGGCGGAGGATGGAATTCTCCCTCGGGCGTGGGTCTGTGTGTTTGTCCTTAGGATAATTTAGTTAAGTAGTGTAAAAGCTTAGCTACTAATGACCTCAGCAGTTAAGTCCCATAAGGTTTCACACACATTTGAACAATTTTTGATTCGACAGCTTGTTGCTAGGTTTGTGGAGGTGTGTCGCATCAGATGTTCACGCACAAGTCATGTAATTTCCTTAAACAACGGGCTGCTGATTTATGTACGCGGTCATGGTGCCTGATAGCGACCCAAATGGGTTCAATTGGATTCACATTAAGCGAGTTTCGTGGCCAAGACATCGAACTGAGTACACTATCATGCTCCTCAAACCGGGGTGCAGGTGATCCACAGCTGTCAATGCGACATCGATTAGTACCACAGATACCATGCAAGCGACTATCGACCCATCGACCTAGTGGAGCAAAAATATGATTGATCTGACAAGGCGACACGTTCCTATTGATCCACGGTTCAATCTCGACAATACCATGCCCACAGCAATCGTAATTGACGATGCCGTTGGGCCAACATGTGAACACGTAGGGATGTCTGCTGGGTAGACCCATGTTTAACAATGAACGATGAACGGTGATCTCCGAAAAGCTTATGCGTGCACCAGTTAGTGATCTTTCGGCAGAGATGTCCCCAGACATGAACATTATTGAGCATATCTCGGATGCCTTGCAACGAGCTGTTCAGAGGAGATCTCCACCCCCTTGTACTCTTACGGATTTATGGACAGCCCTGCAGATTCGTGGCGTTAATTCCCTCTAGCACTTCTTCAGACATTAGTCGAGTCCATGCCACATCTTGTTGTGGCACTTATGCGTGCTCGTGGGGTCCCTACACGATATTAGGCAGGTGTACCAGTTTCTTTGGCTCTTCAGTGTATAATAAAGTGGTGAACCCCCCATGTTAATAAAAACAATTTTTGTATGAAAAAAATTATAAACTTCTTCCATTTTCGTGCCTGTCGACCACAACCTCGCCTCATGGCAGCAGGCGCCAATGGGATCCCCGAGCTTAACATCCCCACTCGAAATTAACAGCGTTGCATACCCTTACTCCGTGAACCACGTCGTGTTGAGCTCGGATTTAAGACAGGTCTCAGGCGCAACATCTGGTAATCAGAAACTGTACGCCTCCGTGTTCTCTCCTCTTCCTTCCAAATGGTGTTGATCGCGACTGTTCCCATCACTAGAGCCGCACCGTGAAAGTTTATATCGGGCACCAACGCACTGGTTAGCGTTAACTACCTTGTTTGTGACAGGTGGACCCGGTGTAATGCTCGCAATGAAATACGTTCACTCTGTTCTGTCCCATAGTGTGGAGGATCGTCATTCAGACTAGACAGTACAATATCTGATGACACCGTGGCCACGCTAAACGCGGAACTATTCCATTCAGCAAGGTGACAGATGCACTTTCTCCCCTCAATGAGGCAGACTCCTCTGGTTCAATTGCTCGTCTTCGTAATTACAGCGAACGTCGTGACGTAACGAGTCTGCCTGGTGGCAATACAACGCGTACCGTTGCAGCAGCAGTTGTCCGCGCATCGTCCGTGACCGCTCAGGCGTTACAGCTGACCGGCTCCTGTGTATGAGCCGTGCGTGCGGCGTTACCTCACATGACGTTGCGCGGGTTGCCTGCAAATCGCGCCAGGCGGCGCCAAACGCCGTAGCTCCGTGGCGAAACGCGACCGCGGAAGCAGCCGCGAATATAAATGTGTAACCGGCGCTCTTTATGGCTGCCGTATACGTGCGAACTGGCGTAGGAAACGAGAGCTCGGCAGGAACTCCCGACTGTGTTAAGAGTGCTGCTGGGGAAGGTTGCTCTCTGTCCACTGCTCTGCTCTGTAGTACGATAACTAGAGCACCGACCAGTTTATATCTACATCTACATCTGCATGGATACTTGGGAAATCACATTCAGGTGCCTGGCAGAGGGTTCATCGAACCACCTTCACAATTCTCTATTATTCCAATCTCGTATAGCGTGCGGAAAGAATGAACACCTATATCTTTCCGTACGAGCTCTGATTTCCCTTATTTTATCTCGGTGATCGTTCCTCCCTATGTAGGTCGGTGCCAACAAAATATTTTTGCATTCGGAGGAGAAGGTTGGTGAATGGAATTTCGTGAGAAGATTTCGTCGCAACGAAAAACGCCTTTCTTTTTCAGCCTAAATCCTGTATCATTTCTGTGACACTCTCTCCCATATTTCGCGATAATGCAAAACGTGCTGCCTTTCTTTGAACTTTCTCGATGTACTCCATCAGTCCTATCTGGTAAGGATCCCACACCGCGCAACAGTATTCCAAAAGTGGACGGACAAGCGTAGTGTAGGCAGTCTCCTTAGTAGGTCTGTTACATTTTCTAAGTGTCCTGCCAATAAAACGCAGTCTTTGGTTAGACTTCCCCACAACATTTTCTGTGTGTACCTTCCAATTTAAATTGTTCGTAATTGTAATACCTAACTATTTAGCTGAATTTAAGGGGTTTTAGATTAGACTGATTTATCGTGTAACCGAAGTTTAACGCGTTCCTTTTAGCACTCATGTGGATGACGTCACACTTTTCGTTATATAGGGTCAATTGCCACTTTTCGGACCATTCAGATATCTTTTCTAAATCATTTTGCAGTTTGTTTTGATTTTCTGATGATTTTATTAGTCGATAAACGACAGCGTCATCTGCAAACATCAGAAGACGGCTGCTCAGATTGTCTCCAAAATCGTTTATATAGATAAGGAACAGCAAAGGGCCTATAACACTAACTTGGGGAACGTCAGAAATCACTTCTGTTTTAGTCGATGATTTTCCGCCAGTTACTACGAACTGTGACCTTTCTGACAGGAAATCACAAATCCAGTCACATAACTGAGACGATATTCCATAAGCATGCAATTTCACTACAAGCCGCTTGTGTGGTACAGTGTCAAAAGCCTTCCAGAAATCCAGAAATACGGAAGGAATCTGAAATCCCTTGTCAATAGCACTCAACACTTCATGTATTTCACAGGAACGATGCTTTCTAAACCCATGTTAACTGTGTGTCAATAGACAGTTTTCTTCGAGGTAATTCATAATGTTCGAACACAATATATGTTCTAGAATCCTGCTGCATATCTACGTTAACGATATGGGCCTTTAATTTAGTGGATTATTCCTACTACATGTCCTGTAATCTGGGGCACGAATTCTATTCATTACAGAATTCTCTAGCACTTCAAGAAATAATTGTGTGTGACTCTGCTGAACCTTTTAGTATTGCCGAACGCAACGTGAAACATCGTTTACGAGGGGCGTTCAATAAGTAATGCAGCACTTTTCTTACCGGTCAGTTTCTGTTGAAAAAATGCGGAATTTGTTGTGCGACATCGTGGAATACTCCCGATTAAGCCTCTCTAGTTTCATGAAGTTCAAATAGGTGGCGGAGCTATACGCAGGCTGCAAAATGGCGCCTGTAACGGAGGTGCATTCCAAGCAGCTCTACAAGGCCGCACAAACATGTCCGATCCACCGCGTACTAAAAAAAATGGTTCAAATGGCTCTGAGCACTATGGAACTCAACTGCTGTGGTCATCAGTCCCCTAGAACTTAGAACTACTTAAACGTAACTAACCTAAGGACATCACACACATCCATGCCCGAGGCAGGATTAGAACCTGCGACCGTAGCAGTCGCACGGTTCCGGACTGCGCGCCTAGAACCGCGAGACCACCGCGGCCGGCACCGCGTACTGGCCGGCCGCCCACAGCTGTGATTTTCGCAATGTCAGAACGCGCGGACATTCTGATTTGAGGTGATCGACGGATCAGAATCAAACAGCTCGTTGTACAATTGGATGTCTCGATTGGTACGAGGGGCGTTTGAAAAGACCGTGCAGAGTCAGAGAGATGGCACCACCGGCGCCTATCGAGGTAATGTTTAGTTAGTAGCATCTTTGGAAAGAACGCACATCAAGCTTCAGCCATATTGGTCTATTTCTTTGTGTTTGGCATTCGTGTGAATCAAGGGAGTCGAGTGATTGTCGAAAAATGGACGAAAAAGAATATCGTGTGGTGAATAAACATTATTTTATGAAAGGCAAAACGCCTCAGAAGACTAAAGAGAAGCTTAGTAAACATTACGGTGACCCTGCACCTTAGATTAGAACAGTTTATAAGTGGTTTCAAAATTTTCGGAGCGGCCATATGGGCACAAGTAATGCTGAACGTTCTGAACGCCCTTTGGGGTTACGACTTCAGAAATCATTGTTAAAATCCGTGATTGGGTGATGGATGACAGAAGAGTTAAGGTGCGTGAGACTGCTAGTGCTTTGGGCATTTCGAATGAACGGGTACATAATATTTTACATAAACATTTGGACATGAGAAAGCTATCCGTAAATGCTCACGCTTGGCCAAAAACAGAATCGTGTGAAGTGTTGCAAGGATGATTTGCAGCTGTTCAGGAAGAATCCGCAGGACTTTAAGCAAAAAAATGTTCAAATGTGTGTGAAATCTTATGGGACTTAACTGCTAAGGTCATCAGTCCCTAAGCTTACACACTACTTAACCTAAATTATCCTAAGAACAAACACACACACCCATGCCCGAGGGAGGACTCGAACCTCCTCCGGGACGAGCCGCACAGTCCATGACTGCAGCCCCCAGACCGCTCGGCTATTCCCGCGCGGCGGACTTAAAGCGTCGTTTCGTTACCATGGATGAAACATGGATACATTACTCTACTCCTGAGACCTAACAACAATCTAAACAATTGGTTACCAAGGGATGATCTGCACCAAGAAAGGCGAAGACCATTCCTTCGGCCGGAGAGGTTATGGCGACTGTCTTTTGAGATTCGCAAGGGATAATCCTATAAGGGTAAAACTATTACAGGTGCATATTATTCATCGTTTTTGGACCGTTTGAAAAACAAGCTGCAAGAAAAACGCCGGCGATTGGACAGCAAAAAAGTCCTCTTCCATCACGACAATGCACCATCACACACCTCACCAGTTGTGGTCGCAAAATTAATGGAAATAGGGTTCCAACGCGCTTCACATCCCCACTATTCTCCATACTTGGCTCCCTCGGACTACTATTTGTTCCCCAATTTGAAGAAATGGCTGGCGGGACAAAAATTTTATTCAAACGAGGAGATGATTGCAGCAACTAATAGCTATTTTGCAGTCTTGGACAATTTCTATTATTCGGAAGGGATGAACAAATTAGAACAGCGTTGGACCAAGTGTATAAGTCTAAAAGGAGATTATGTCGAAAAATAAAAAAAGGTTTACCACGAACACGTAAGTAGTTTTTAGTTTTGCACGGACTTTTCAAACGCCCCTCGTAGTGCTGACACATTCAAGCACCAGTTGGGGTACTCAACGGTGTGTTCAGCTGGGTTGCTCGCCGCCAACAGAAGACCATTAAGTTCAACGAAGAACCATGTTGCGGAATTCCTTGCGCATTACGAGGCTGATCATGACAATTTCCTGTCGGACATCGTCACAGGTGATGAAACATGGGTTCGTCACTTCGAACCGCAATCCATGGAGTGGCGCCATTCATCCCTCATCCGAAGAAAAAGTTCAAAGCCGTACCGTCTGCCTATAAAGTAATGGCGACGATCTTCCGGGACTCCTAAGGTGTTATTCTATTTGATGTCCTCCCTCATGGTGCAACGATCAACTCTAAAGTGTAAGGTGCGACCCTCAGGAAATTGAAGAAACGACTTCAGCCTGTTCGTAGCCAAAAAATACGAACGAACTTGTCCGTCTCCATGGCAACGGAAGACCTAACAGAGCTCTGCGCTCCCGGGAGGACGTCACGAAACTTCATTCGGCTGTTCTTGTTCATCCACACTTCAGCCCGGATCTCGTACCTTCCGAATTCCAGCTGTCTGGCCCAATGAAGGATGCAATCCGCGGGCAGCAGTACGTGGATGATGGAGAGGTTATCGATTTAGCAAGACACTGGCCCCGGAATACAGGCCCTCCCAATAATATGGCATAAGGCCGTCCCGGATTTGGAGCCCAATAGCGCCTTCGATGTTTTCCAACGAGTTCATCTGAGGTATGTTTTATGGCCAAGACATCAAAGATAGCCTATTGTCATATCCCTAAAACATTTTTGCACGATTTTGGCTTTGTGACTCCGACAGTTGTCCTGCTTGTAGATGCCATCACCGTTAGGGAAGACCTCAAGCATGAAGGGATGCTTGAGGTCCACTCATGTAATCCACAGCTCTAACGCCGCCTTAGATTATTGCCACAGGTGCCGCAGAAGTCCCGATGAATGTCTTCCAGACCATGATATTGCCTATTCCGACTTGCGACCGTGGCACGGTGCGTGTTCCGAGCAACCGTTTGCCAGAATGACGGTGTGTCCGGGCACGAACCTCGAATTGCTATAACCTGTAAACACGTCTACTAGAATGAACGGAAATATCACACGTAGATATGCTGTGAGTCGCGGCTAACGTGCTGACATGAGGAAAGTTTCCAACCGATTTCTCATACACAAACAGCAATTCACCGACGTTGCCTGGTGAAACGTTGTTGTGATGCCTCGTGTAAGGAGGAGAAATGCGTACCATTACGCTTCCGACTTTGATAGAGGTCGGATTGTAGCCTATCGCGATTGCGGTTTATCGTATCGCGACATTGCTGCTCGCGTTGGTCGAGATCTAACGACTTTTAGCAGAATATGGAATCAGTGGGTTAAGGAGGGTAATACGGAACGCCGTGCTGGATCCCAACGGCCTCGTATCACTAGCAGTCGAGATGACAAGCATCTTATCCGCATGGCTGTAACGGATCGTGCAGCCACGCCTCGATCCCTGAGTCAACAGATGGGGACGGTTGCAAGACAACAACCATCTGCACGAACAGTTCGACGACGTTTGCAGCAGCATGGACTATCAGTTCGGAGACCATGGCTGCGGTTACCCTTGACGCTGCATCACACACAGGAGTGCGTGCGATGGTGAACTCAACGACGAACCTGGGTGCACGAATGGCAAAACTTCATTTTTTCTGATGAATCCAGGTTCTGTTCACAGCATCATGATGTTCGCTCCCGTGTTTGGCGACATCGCGGTGAACGCACATTGGAAGCGTGTATTCGTCATCGCCATACTGGCGTATCTCCCGGCGTGATGGTATGGGGTGCCATTGGTTACACGTCTCAGTAACCTCTTGTCTCATTGACGGCGCTTTGAACAGTGAACGTTACATTTCAGATGTGTTACGACCCGTGGCTCTACCCTTCATTCGATCCCTGCGAAACCCTACATTTCAGCAGGATAACGCACGACCGCATGTTGCAGGTCCTGTACGGGCCTTTCTGGATACAGAGAATGTTCGACTGCTGCCCTGGCCAGTACATTCTCCAGATCTGTCACCAATTGAAAAAGTCTGGTCAATGGTGGCCGAGCAACTTGCTGGTCCTAATACGTGTCACCACTCTTTATGAACTGTGATGTGGTGTTGAAGCTGCATGAGCAGCTGTACATGTACACGCCATCCAAGCTCTGTTTGACTCAATACCCAGGCGTATTCAAGCCCGTTATTACGGCCAGAGGTGGTTGTTCTGGATACTGATTTCTCAGGATCTGTGCACCCAAATTGCGTGAATATGTAATCACATGTCAGCTCTAGCATAATATATTTGCCCAATGAATACCCGTTTATCATCTGCATTTCTTCTTGGTGTCGCAATTTTAATGGCCAGTAGTGTATAAAAATAAATTTTTCCATATTTAATTGTTTTTGTCTGAATGAAACTGTTTAAAATTCTCGAATTCAACACATCAAATGCGTTGTTCATAACTTTTTCAGCCTCACCAACGTAACGGAACGTGGTAAAATTATGACAGACGACTTGTCTCAGCTCTGGTGTTTTCCTTACATTTTGTCTTTCCGTACCAGAATCTAGTAAATGGTTCATGGTCACTTAATGGGCACATTGTAAATCTACTTAGGTACTTCGAAGTTCAATTGACCTAACGCGAGCAAACTACCAGATTTAAGTCTATAACCACCGTCAACCAGATGATTGCTTAACAGATTTAAGGCACCAGGCACAACGTAAAAAAAGACACACACACTTTTCTGTTTGGGTCTGATGGATTTTCGAAACCTGAATCGTGATACGTAACCCTTAGATTCATTGTAAGTGTTCTGTTTGAAGGCGCCATACACTTAAGATTCATCATTTCCTATTAATCGAATCATGGCGGTCAGCAAGACCTTAGAAAACACTCAGATAAAAGTTATAATAAACAGGCTGTCTCCGCTTTCCTACTCAACTTCTGATGACCATAAACTGAACATTATTGTGGAATTCTCAAACAGTCTCCTCTACCTGGCTGAAACATAACTCAGTGCTAAGATAAGAATTACGTTTTTTTTCAAATTTATTTCGTGTCTTTGATTGTGCTTTCATGATATTAAGGCTTAAATCAACAGAAACTGAAAGAATGCTAAGCCGCCTGGCTCCTCTTTTAATAATGACTGCAGTAGGAAGAGGATATTTCAGTTCATTACTGTGAAAGCATGACGTTTTAAGAGATACACACTGTAACTTTGGTACCGAGCGAGGTGGTGCAGTGAGTTCGCGTTCAGGAGGACGACGGTTCAAATTCGCGTCCGGCCATCCTGATTTAGATTTTCCGTGATTTTCTTAACTCGCTTCAGGAAAATGCCGGGATGGTTCCTTTGCAAGTGCATGGTCGACTTCCTTCCCCATCCTTCCCTAATCCGATAGAACCGATGACCACGATGTTTGTTCCCCTCCCCCAATCAACCAACCAACCAACGTAATGTTGCTCCCCTTGCAGTATCTTCAGATGACCAATTAGTATAACGCCCTTTCATAACAACACCAAAAGAACCCTCAGTCACTTAAAAATGTTTTAAGTAACTCAGCATTACACTGAGAAAGACGAGCCTCCAAATCGGTATTATTTTGTCTAAGTTCTTTCATTTCTTTTTCCATAATTTGTACTTGTTGGCACAAACGTGCTCTGTCCCACTTACAGGTTTTTGTTTGTGTTCTAAGTAATGGTGTCTCTGTTAACAGTCTCTTCATTTATTAATGGTATATTTTCTTTTCCGAGAACTCGTTATATCAGAAAACATCTATCTTGTGCATCTATAAATTCTTTTTATATCTCCCACTATCATTACTGTTATTATTGTCATTATTATTATTATTATTATTATTACAACTATCACTATTCATGGCAGCAGCATCGGTACAAGTACTGCCAGTATTAGCTTTACTAATTCCCAGTATAATTTACTCACTCAAATAACACGCAAATAACACATTGGACCATTACTTCACGCTCCTGATTTTATGATGCAGTGTATATATCTCTGCAGATTTGCCTACGCCAACGTTTGTTGCAATTGTCCTACTACAATAACCTTCCTGACCCAAAGCTACAATTGCAGAACGTATTTCAACTGCACTCTCCTGCTTCCGACCCATTAAGAGGTAGTACGGTATGAATCTGATCAAGTTTGCCAGTGCACACTAATGCGAACTGACTACTACACAGACAGCTGAAGGAATGAGACCTATTTGAATAGAACCGTCGTAGGTAAATGCACATCAGTGTTGCGGATATTCGTCGGCGTCAAAAATGTTCAAATGTGTGTGAAATCTTATGGAACTTAACTGCTAAGGTCATCAGTCCCTAAGCTTACACACTACTTAACCTAAATTATCCTAAGGACAAACACACACACCCATGCCCGAGGGAGGACTCGAACCTCCGCCGGGATTCATGAGCGTCCCTCTATGCGATCAACCAGTCAAATACACAATAGAGGCGCTTGGTCTTTACATGTCTGTACTTCTTTTGTTATCAGAAGGGGGATATAATAGAATCTTAAAAAATAAATCCCTGTTTTAACCACAAAGCCAGCGGTGGACAGTGGTCATTATATTTTGTCTCGTCAGTGTTGGATTGGTTTGTTTGGTTGTCAGATTGTTCACGGGAAACTGTACCGGCTTCTTGTCGCGGCTGCGGTTTCGGCGCCGTTCGAAATGTGTTCCCCAGTGTTATGTCTGTCACTTCCTAGTAAAGCCGTTATCTAGCTGCAGAATGGGTCACCTCCAATACACAGTACAAAGTAAATATGGATCCAGTCCACCCCTCCCCCTTTCCTATCCTACACAACTTAAGCACAACAGTAGTTTGCTATTGGTCTGTGGTAAAAGAAAACCCGCAAACCTTGCTGAGGCTACATTCACTTTTACACGACAAAGTGTTTTCACTGGACTCTGTTGAACTCGGCCATGTTGTACCTCTATATTTCATGCATGGATTCAAATGCATCACTCGGAAAGAATAAACACCATTTTATACGCTGTAAGAAAGGAAAAAAAAAATGAGTGATCTCAAAAGTGAAATGATGTCCAGAATATGGAAGCTCCGCAAGCTGCGTGGGATACTACACAATACGACATGATGCAGCAGTAGGGTTACGAATTCTGCAATCCAACTGCACATTAATGTGTCAAACTGGGGATGCGAGGATCATGATCATCTACGTTCGTTTCTGGGCTGCTAACACTCTGTTCTACAGGTCAATTTGAGGGTTTTTTGGATGGTTTCCCACATGCATCTTGTCGAATGCTTGCCTTAGTTTGCACCCAAATGTCCATGTCGTAAGTTTTTTAGACACAAACAATATACTATAGTTGGTATCAAACATGAATAAGTGTTTCTAAATTTTATTTCCTCTTTCTTCAGTGTTCCTCAACTGAGGATGTAACGGCGGTCGGATGGTCCCGATGGGCCACTTGTGGTCTGAAGACGGAGTGCTTTTGCTTTCTTCAGTGTTAGGATTACTAATCAGTTGCATATAAATACAGAAAACTGCAACCTGTCACAAAAAAAAAAAAAAAAAAAAAAAAAAAAAATTACTTAACATCTGAGGTCATCTGTTCCCTAGAACTTAGAACTAGTTAAACCTAACTAACCTAAGGACATCACACACATCCATGCCCGAGGCAGGATTCGAACCTGCGACCGTAGCGGTCACGCGGTTCCAAACTGAACCGCTTAGAACCGAACCAGTCACATTTTGAAATATTTGTTTATTCCGACAACCTAGTTTTCGAGCCTTTTCTCGCTCATCTTCCGATGAAACACATGAAGTCTAATCGCTATTTTCGCATCATGGTGCTGGGCACTGGCTCTGCAAAAGAGACTGGGGAGAAAAGAACTTTAATGACTCGCCGTGAATGATAGTCACATGGCGCGTTGTGTCGAAAAACAAATTCTTTTACTTCCTGTCTCTTTTGTTTACTTAGTTTACAGATAAAAAACTAGCTCATGCTCACAGAACAACAACTCTCACGACTTGGATTTCTGCAGAATTTCGTTAGCGAGCAGCATTAGAGGATGCACGGGTTTTCCGCTCGGCTTAGCTCATAGGATCGTCAGTAGAAACGGCAAAAGAGAGTGACGGAAAGTAGTAGCCTATCGGAATAACCACGCTTTCTGAGAGCTAGAGAAACCTCGCATCTTGAGTCTTAGCTTTTCATTCAGCGCTATGGCTGTTACAAACCGTTTGCCTTCATTGGTGACTGTGAGTAATGTACATATCACGAGACTCGAAATGCCCATTCGATAATCTTACATATGATTCGTTGTTTGCTTCTTGTTCTTCCGCATGCAGTTCTCGCTCGACTCGATCCAAATGATCAGTTTTCTTTTTAATTTAGATTATTCGAGTGCGCCGAGTTAAGAGAAAGTCGCAGTATTGAATACATTTCATTATCAACATTCGTCTCGTTTCGTGACTGTTCGTGCCCCCATCGGGTCGAGTCACCAAGTTTCGTGCTCTAATAAGGTTCTCTCTGATACGTTTCTCTTGTATTCATTCTCTCCATGAGCATCCTCTAAACATAAAGGACTTACTGTAAATCAATGTATGTTTTGTTAATATTTGCAGCCATTGTTCAAATGGCTCTGAGCACTATGGGACTCAACTGCTGAGGTCATTAGTCCCCTAGAACTTAGAACTAGTTAAACCTAACTAACCTAAGGACATCACACACATCCATGCCCGAGGCAGGATTCGAACCTGCGACCGTAGCGGTCTCGCGGTTCCAGACTGCAGCGCCAGAACCGCGCGGCCACTTCGGCCGGCTGCAGCCATTGTTCGTCAGTTAAAAGTTCAGTATTGAATGTAAGAATAAATGCTATTTGTCTTTTGCTCCTGATTTCTATTTTTATTTTTAACCAAACATGTTTCATGTAAGCGTTTTAGGAAACTTCAGTGGCCTACAACAGGAACCTCTATAACAATGATTATTTGCTTAATTATAAAAATTTTATTATGAGATGCCTAGTGTTTCATTATAGAACCGTAGGTTAACTGAGGAGTTATGCTATTCAATAGCAGAATATTTAGACTGAACAATAACTTAGTCTCCTATACGTATTTTGTGCATGTTGGGTTGGCAAACTTGTCCAGGAAATAAAACGAGAAAGTTACCTATTCCTATCTTCTGCCTGCAAGAAGAAGCATTTCCCTTGGCTCGCAGCCGGCCGGAGTGGCCGTGCGGTTCTAGGCGCTACAGTCTGGAACCGCGTGACCGCTACGGTCGCAGGTTCGAATCCTGCCTCGGGCATGGATGTGTGTGATGTCCTTAGGTTAGTTAGGTTTAAGTAGTTCTAAGGTCTAGGGGACTGATGACCACAGCAGTTAAGTCTCATAGTGCTCAGAGCCATTTTGAACCTTGGCTCGCGACTGTATTAAAGCGCAGTCGTCTTAGTGCCATTTCTAGATAGGCTCATCTGGTTCAAGTATCGTAATAAAAAACAATTACTGCATAACAGACGGCTACCGCCAAAGTGGTTTAAGTCTGTTCGGTTCACATAATTGCACGACTCGTCCACATTCGACATTGGAGTTCTTGCTGCCACTTCACCACGGTATTGAAGGGAGTCGTAGGGCGACGAGTGACTGCTGAAACAAATATGCTGTTTAATTGGAGGCTTCCGATTTTTAACAATTTATGTCGTCTGAAGTCTGGATCTAATTCGTTTCAGCCACTGTAGTATGAGTTAGGGCGGGGGATGTTCCCAGAATGAGATTTTCACACTGCAGCGGAGTGTGCGCTGATATGAAATTTCCTGTGTTCCGGACCAAGACTCGAACTCGGGACCTTTGCCGTTCGCGGGGAAGTGCTCTACCAACCAATGATATTTCTTCGCTCAAATAAAAAAAAAAACTAAGTAACATTATATCCCTATTATTTTATTTCGAATTAGTAACTTAATATTTCATAAAAGTGCACAAGGAACAAATAAAATTTGTTCTTTATTATTCACCATACTATAAACGATGCACTGTAGCAGTCATAAACAGTACCAAATAGCTACTGTTTTACTTTCAAGATTTTAGAGTTTGTACTAATTGTAATTTATTCACTAACATGTTACATTTAATTAGTTAGTTCAATATTTTATATACGAGTAAATACAGTTCTTATAAGAAATATCTTTCAGTAATGATCCGGTTTTAAAACCCACTGACAAGATTATAAAATTTGCTAAATCTGCCTAGAAAAACTGTAGAAAGGAAGTTTTATTTGGGGGAGGGGGTTGTCGAAGATTTGGCGGTTCAGTCAAGGGCGCTCGCTACGGCTCTGATCCAGTTAGAAATGTTAGTGGTAAGAAAACTATTAGCGTTAGCCATTTAAAACCCTTCTATATGCACGCTTCTATTTCACCCACTGTTAACAATGCTTTGACACATAGCGTACTTGCAATCTTCTCTCCCCTCCTACCCCACTCCACCCTAAATCAGCTGTAACGCTAGTCTTCCATCAACAAACACCTGTGCGTTCACTGCTCAGGCGTAACGGAACGCTAGTCACGCGTTATGCATAACGACGATCAGTAGCGGAAGTAACGTGAGAAGAATAGTTAGTAACATGTAAGTTGCCCGAGAGTACCGGATACATACGGTTCACCGTGTAGCGATTATTTTTATAACCATACTTAAACGCGAGTGTTCATTGCACCGAACTTACCCCACAAAGCTTTCGTCGGTCAGGAGTCTGCATTTTTAGGGAGAAACGAATGTTGTTTTATATACTGAGCTTGTTAAAACAAACCGCCTCTGTAATCACTGCTTTTCCCCACCAGAATGCTGAAGGTGGAGGGGGGGGGGGGGCGGGAACTGCTGTTTAAATTGTTAAGCGTGGAACTTGGTCAATACCTCTGCTAACAGTCACTTTACGCTCACGCTTATATTTTATTTCTTTTTTTAGTACGTGAAACCCGTTTCAAGTCTGAACTTAGCATACGAGAACTATCCATAGTCAATTAAATTATGACTCCGATAAAATTTACGAAGTAGATTAGATTAGACGTGCTTTTAGTTCCATGGATGGATAGTGAGCAAATCCTGAACTATGTACTGTAGAACATGTTACGAAACAAGAGAACATAACATGTATTTACAAAAAAAGATATAGTAATGCGTAATGTATTTTCATCAGAGCGGAAGTGAAATGGTTCTCATGGGCGTGAAATAGTTTTTCGTAGTTTTTGCACAAAATAAATAATATACACAAATACTTTTGGAAACTTGTGTCTATTAACATTGTAATAGCTGTATTGAATGTCCATTTTACACATACTAAAAATATCAACATGCTTTAGTGTGGCTGCGTAAAAAAGCAATTACAGATCACAAAATCAAACTCTCATCACGTTTTCTTTAACCAGTGATGAAGAACTAAAGAAAAAGTGGCAGGGAAAAATTCGCAAAGACCTTCCAGAATCAAAGAAGCCTGTAAGATGCATAAAACTTGTTATTGGAGAATGCATAATAAAAACAGAACAGTTTATTCTTTATGTGAAAAGTTATTCAAAATAAGAACCACGTGCAGTACTATCAATTTTTCCAAGTTTGCCACAATACTTGACACTGGTTGGATCTTCGTGCAGGACGTTATGTAATGATTTTAAAAAAGTAGTGGAAAGAAGCTTAGAAGACTATATGTTGTGTTGAGATCAGATTGCTATTAACAGTTTTGGAGACATACGTGAATATTTTTCCATTGCGATAAACATAAACGAGGAATATTGGCGGTATACTGATTAGATTAGATTAACACTAGAGATCGATATCTGCTTGCCTATTAGGTGTAGGTCTACAGTACGTCACAATCGGCAATGTTTCGTAAACTGGGTTATAAGTAAAGATAATTCAAGATAATTCAGTGTCAGTGTGTTGTGCATAGCCAACTTAAGACGATTCATAGAGTGAAACGCACGTATATATTAAACCTAAAAACCTTTACAAACGAGAAGCGCAACGAGTAGTTACTAAAATGGTGAAAAACGTACGCAATATGACACAAAATAAAGCTCCAATACGGTTCATAGAATATTCGTGTGACAAGACTATTTCACAAAACTGGAACGTATCTATAACTCTTCTACATCACAAGAAAGGAGACAGGCAAGACGTAAAAAAATACTCCACCGTATACAAGAGGGTTGGAACGTAAAAAGTGGCAACTATCTATTCACAACCGGTACAAAAGAGTTACATGTTTGCACCTGTTACTGTCCTTCAAAGCGTTGTGTAGAACCCGTTGCCAGCGATGTGGAAGGCGTAGTTCACCGTTAGCAGAGCCTGTTCCGTTGATGGTGCGATTGGAGCGGTCTACTGACTGTCGAATCTCTGGAACAGTTCTGTAGCGAATGCCACGAAGTGGTTCCTTCATCTTCGGAATCAAATCAAAGTCACAAGGACTTAAGTCCGGGGAGTATGGTGGATGGTACAGTACTTCCCAGTCCCATCGACCGAACAGAGCAGCCACAGCTTGCGCTATATGCGCCCGCGCATTGTCGTGCAAAATGATGGGTGGGTTGCGCAGAAAGTGTCGCCTCTTTCGCAAAGCTGGTCGCAAATGATGCTTAAAAAAAAAAACATGTTAATGGATCATAAACTTAATCAGCTTCGTTTTGCCGCTGACAATACGCTTTCCGCCTTTAAGTAGATAAAGTTCAACAACGAATATAAGAAAACGAGATATCCACTCGTCCCCCCCCCCCCTCCCGTTTCCTCTGCCCCATCCGTGATTGATACCTCGATGCAAACTCCAATGTGTAGAACAGCTTCAAACGTCAGGTTGCTTTACAAATGAGTTTGACGTTAAGCACGTAAAACATTTGTGATTAAAGACGCATCTCAATGTTTACGGCGTTATATCTCGTGAACTGGTGAACTGTGTGTGGTACATTGATATAATTTTGTAGGTACACTCAGTGGTATATGATGGTACTTTCTGAAAAACATCTTGCGAATAGAGTTAGTGAGAAAGAAGTAATCAATTAAAGCATCTTGTCTGATACTGAAGTTTTACTGCTTTCATTTTCATTATCTTTTCATTATCTTGTGGGAAAAAAGATATGAAACTATGTGTTAAGTTTGTTGGAAGTCGCTAAATACTTTCATACTCAAATAAATATAGTATGGGTAATTTGCGCACCTTAAGTTATGCTGCTTCAAGACATATCCACAGTTTGTAACTTTGATACCTATTGGGTTAAATTTTAATGCAAAAGTATACATTTTAATACCCATTTTTATGACAGTGTTCTATGTATCTGTTCTATGTATCTGATGGTAGTTTCGCCACAATTTGCTGCCTATCCCGTTTTACTAGTCTGGCCGGCCTACGACATCCGACATCTGAAATGGGTGGTCGCCCAACTCCACGACGTCTTGGTTTCGTCTCGTACTCAAGACACTCACCAAATCACTCCTCGAATACAAGAAAAATCGTACAGTTCCCGAAAAGCCCGTTCCGAGCCTCTAGGCCATCACAAACTGCCCTCAGTCAATCTCAGAGAGAACGCGCACCTTCCCCAGTCTACATACGAACAGCACGCTTACACACATGAACCGCGTGTGTGTGTGTCTAACTAGGAGACATTCCGCACTGGGTAACGCTGCTATCGCCTGGACAGGTTTATATCGACAGTATGTCCGTGGTCACAATGTTCTGGCTAATCAGTGAATGACTGTTATGGAAATGAAATAGAGCTACGCAGCCAATATAGCCAGCTGAATGGATGGTAGATGGACCAGAGAAGCTGTCTGCGGGATTCCAAGAAATAGAAAATGGCCTGGATGATGAATTAATCCATGGTAGATGAGTGTTGCTGAAGACCATAATGCACGGAAAAGCCTAGATGAATTTTTATTCAGTAGATAGCTGATGATGACGACACTCCGCAAGATATAGCTCCTAGCCTACACAGAGTGTCGAACTGCCTTCGACTCAGGCACAACACTGTTAAAAGTCAACCCCCAGAGAGGACGCACATGACTAGGACTATGTTAGGTATCTGCCTTACGTCACACAAAAGTTCCTAAGTGGACAGCCATCCGCCAAACGTGAATATAAGCAGACAAACGGCTCCATTCAACAGGGTAATACATCAAAACAATCATTGAATAATCGTTATACAGGATGAGGAGTCACCTACTATCGCCGCTAAAAAGAGTTATTACATGGTGTAGTAAATGACAATCGGCTTTGTTCGACGTCAACGAGCAAACGGTAAGTAGCACCACTAGCGGTGGGGGGCATATAAAGCGTGTTAGGGTGACGAGGTGACCACTACAGTCGTTGTTGTAGTGCGGAAATGGAGCGATTTATTTCACGTCCAAAAGGGCACGATCATTGGCTTTTGGGTCAAGGGTGGAAGCATTTCCGTAACGGCTAAGGTGTAAACTCTTAGCGTGGCGCTGTAGTTACAGTTCATCGTACATGGCAAAATGACACCACCCAAAACCAGTGCTGAGGCAGCTGTGGTGGACAACGGGTCATAGATGACACGGGTGAACGATGGTTGCTGAGATGTATATGGGCGCATAGACGAGCAACTGCTCAGCAGAGCCTCCACAGCAGCCGCCTGGTTCATGCACCCATGATGGCTGCTGTTCACCGACAACGAAGGCTGGAATTTGCACGCCAGTACTGCTATTAAATGTCAACTGAGTGGCCACAAGTGGCCTTTTCGGATGAATCCCGTTTTATGGTTCGTCGGGCGGATGGCTGTTGGTGTGTAAGGCGCGAAACGTCTGAAAGCACACACTCTCCAGCATCGGAGGGAAATATTTTAATGGCTTTCCCTGATTAATCTCTTCATTCTGGAAGCCAAACGGATAAACACAAGTATGCATCTATCACTGGGGACCAAGTCCACCCTGCGTGCAGTTTATTTCCCCTCGGTGCGATGACATCGACTAGCAGGACAATCCAATGTGTCACATAGCTCGCAGTGTACATGCTTGGTTCACAGAGCATCAGGATGAGTTTGCCATACTCCACTGGCCACCAAACTTGCTGGATTTAAACACAGTCGATATTCTGTGCGACCACCTCGATCGGTTTGTATGCGCCATGGACCGTCAACCGAGAAACCTACCGCGGCTGGTCATGCCAGTGAAAGCATCATTGCTCCACATCCCTGTCGGTATCTCCAAGAACCTGATTGACTCTCTTCCTACATGTCCCCCAGTAGCCCGCGTTGCAAAATGTGTTTATTCAAGCTTTCGAAGTGACTGGACAGAGCAGAAGTGAGGCTAGTCATCGTTCATTGAATTTATGTCTGTACCAATTTTTAAAGACAGATCTGTGCAAATGAACATTGAACTACATTGCCAGGAACAATCTTAATACCCTAGTTACTTGTTGCAATCCTTCTATGAACAAATCATTGTAAATTGTTGCTAATCTATGATACCATCTATTTCTGACGTAGCTGTTGCCAACCCAATCTGTCCTTGTCACAAATGTGTGTAGTTGCTGCGTGGTAACAGCAGTTACTTCAGTGGTAGGGGTTCTCTTCCTGCCACATTTATATGTTGCTGCCAAGTGCGTTTATTAACACTTATCATGCAACTATGCGTATGAAGCGATTGGTTGCAGCGTGACAAACCAAAAGTCACCTTCGAATCACAGACACTTCACTCGGCCAGAGTGGCTAGAGGCGCGGTAACTATGTTCTGCGCTGCCAACGCCGAAGGCCAAAGGTGGGCAGCGGGGCTGCCCTACTGGACAGCCCTGGACAGCCGCAAAACACGTCGACCATGGCGCGGCGAGGCGTGGCATCGTGGAGCGAAAGTCCGCCCTTCCTGTCCGCCAGTGTATAGCGGACGACTGTGGCTGGCGGCAAGAGTCGCCAGCCACTGATGTCTGGACATCGTGTTTGCCTTTCAGATCGCATACTACATATACACTGAGATGCAAAAGTCATGGAATAGCGATATGCACATATACAGAATGGCGGTAGTATCGCATGCACAAGATATAAAAGGGTAGTGCGTAGGCAGAGTAGTCGATGAACAAAATGGTAATTGGAGCCACATGCATGAAACATTCCGTTCCGGAAATCGTGAGGGAATTCAATATTCCGCAATCTATAGTGTCAAAAGTGTTCTGGGAATACCAATTTTCAGGCATTACCTCTCACTGCAAACAGATATTGGCCGACGGTCCTCACTTAACGACCGAGAACAGCGGCATTTGCGTAGTGTTGTCAGTGCTAACAGACGAGCAACACTGGATGAAATCGCCGCAGAAATCAATATAGGACGTACGACGAACGTATCACTAGGACAGTGTGGCGAAATTTGCGCGTTAATGGGCTGCTGGAGCAGATGACCGACGCAATTGCCTTTAGTAACAGCACGATATCGCCTGCACCTACTCTCCTGGGCTTATGACTATATCGGTTGGACCCTATACGAATGGAGAACCGTAGTCTGGTCAGATGAGTCCCGATTTCAGTTGGCAAAAGCTGATGGTACAGTTCGAGGGTGGTGCAGATCCCACTAACACATGGACTCAAATTGACAACAAGCCACTGTGGTAATTGACGGTGGCACTACAGTAGTGTGGGCTGTGTTGACATGGAATGGACTGGGTCCTCTGGTCCAGCTAAACCATCATTGACTATAAATGGTTATGTTTGGCTACTTGGAGACCGTTAGCAGCTATTCATGGGCTTCATGTCCCCAAACAACAATGGAATTTTTCTGTATGACATTGCGCCATGTCACTGGCGCACATTTGTTCACGATTGGTTTGAAGAACATTCTGGACTATTTGAGCGAATGATTTGGCCTCCCAGACCTCCCGACAAGAATCCCATCGAACATTTCTGGGACGTAATCGAGAGGTCAGTTCGTGCACAGAATCGTGCACCGACAAAATTGTCGTAGCTGTGGACAGCTATAGAGGCAGCATGGGTCAATATTTCTGCAGGGGACTTCCACAGAGTTGTTGAGTCCATGCCACGTCGAGGTGCTGCACTACGCCGGGGAAAAGGAGGTCCGACAAGATATTAGGTGTCCCTCGACTTCTGTCACGTCAGTGTAAAAGCGACGTTCGGCTGGTTGTTCTTACTCCCCACCACGTAGTGAGAGTGACCTTCTCCATACCAACCCACCCGGATTCCCTAAACATCGGTCTTGGGAAAACAACTCGCGCTCTTCTCACGTGATATCCTGGAAACCATCGATTAAGTTAAATTTATGAATGCCGTATCTCCTGAGTTCCGAAAAGCGTTTGGCTCAGTACGTGACCAACGCTTAGTAACAAAAGCACTATATTATCATATGTCAGGTGACATCCACTACCACATCTACGAGGATAACACTAAAATATTAACTATCACTTCGAGAAAACAAAGTTGCACAATTGCATAAATCTACATAGCTTTAAAGTCCTTCCACAATCCCTGTGCCCTTAGTTCTTCTGTTAAAGAGATCAGTTACGAATTTCCTCTTACCATGCCGTCTATTAGAGTTAATGTCTGGTTGCTCTATATTTCTCTTATGTGATTCAAAGATTTTAGTCACATTAGTGCTCAATGATCTTCGCAGTTTATCTGTGAGCTCTAGTCTCAAGAAAATTTCCATTGACGTAATGTCATACTGTGTGATCGTCCTGTGATATTTCTTACTTCGGTAAAATTACGTGTACAATCATGTGAATTTTCCTTGTGAGGCAAACTGAGTAGCTACTTGATTGAGAAGTAGTGACTCCGGTCACGGAAACTGACATACGGCCGGGAAAGCGGTATGCTGACGATATGCCCCTCCATATCCGCATCCAGTGATGATGCCTATGGACTGAGGATGATACGGTGGACAGTCGGTACCTTTGGGCCTTCACGGCCTGTTGGGGTAGAGTTTAGTTTGTTAATCCTTTGTGATGAAATTTTTTAAAACATTTATCTTTCAGCAGCGTCCTTCTTGTTATTTCACTCAGTTTATTTACATAGAAGACGCTGACTCAATTTTTACAAGTTCATTTATTTGTCACTTACTCACAACTGAAAAGCAAAGACGTTCACCACTCGTCAGCAATATAATGTCCTCTGTTCACACTTTCTGTCAACCAGTTTACTCCCAGTAAGTTTTAGTTAGTATTATGTATTTCTTTGAATGTAAATACGTATTTATATTCTGTATCTAGTCCACTACTTTCAGCATGTAGAAACAACAGAGTACCAGCAGAATAATTAATTTTATTTCAACTTTAAACTGTGAAAACTTCGAAAACTGTACAGCTGTACCATTTGTTTCACAACAACTCAATGCAGATGCTTATAGTTTTCTTAGCTGAAACCGATTTTCACAGTATTCCTTGAACCTCCCACTTTGTATAGACTAGTTAGAAAAATAGAGACAAATATACATTTATCCTTGCTTGCCACCACCGCTTCGCCCCTGTCCGTTAAATTTATGTTGTCAAAATTCGCTCTCTTCAGCATTGGCTCATATTAAACTAACTTCTCCCTTTAGCTTTCCGATACAGATACCGTGGAAAATCGATTGCTGTTTAGACAGTAACGGGCTAAAAGCGCCATTTCTCACTGTCCAGTGATTAGGTGTCTTCAGGAGGTTACACACTTGCAATATACAAACTTCTGTGGGAAGACTTTCCTCATTCAGTTAACAGTTTAATTCGAGAGGTTACTTTATCCTTCCATAACAAAAATTTTAATGTTGACCGATCGCGACGACACAACTAAAAGCGTCCAAGAGGCCGAATTTTCTCACTGGTAGACTCTTGTCTGACCAATTTAAAACTTTGTGTTCTGCCTTATGGCAGGTTTTGTCATGGGGCAAGCCTTGTCACAGAGGTCCACCGCATGAGCGTCTAGGGAAGTGATCCCAGCAGTGGTTTCCCGTTGCCTTCCACTGATGATGATAAAATGATAATGAGGACAACACCCAGTCCCTGAGCGGAGAAAATCTCCGACCCAGCAGGGAATCGAACCCGGGCCCCTTGGCGTGACAGACCGCCGCGATGACCACTCAGCTGTCGGGGCGGATTGTCTGACCAAATAAGTCTTAAAATAGTGGCTCACTGTTATGTGTCAGAAACCTCCTTCAGGTCAGACCAACTTCCAAGACTGCAACACTTTCCGATTTGCAGGGCGATTATTATTAACGTTTAAAAACCACTGTTGGAAACGCAGAAGGATGGCGTAGGTTATCCTCAGTCAGAAAGATTCTCAACAACTAATAGTAAAATGGTGTTTACTAAACATTAAGAAATACTCAAATTATGCTTCTTCTTGTGAAATGTCCAGCACAATTAGACGTTTGAAATTGTTACAAGTCCTCTAAAATATTAACATGCTGCCACTGTGCCTTTGAGTGATGTCTTTGCAGAGTCGAGATGTGGCCCACGATTCCTATGGAGCATAAGTGTCTCGGTGTTTAACGAGGCATCGACCAATGGCTATCCACACACTTGATGCTCATGGGTTCTGCAGCTGCGGCCCTGGCGGACCTCCGTATAGTTCATACTGCCAGCCCACTCAGCTCCAGCGCTACGAGCGCGGCGTATCGATTGTGATGCGGTACTCTGTAGAGTCGTGAGTACGGTCACCACATCTCCAAAGTGATGAAGATGACGCTGAGACAAGTAATTTAATATGAGACACGTAGGGTCACAAATGTCGGGAAATACCCCAAAATACATGTGATGTACCTCGCCGCACGTGCAGAGATTGCCTCGCTAGTTGGTAGCAGTACTACACATCGCTCCACTGGGGTACTCCATTTTCGTTCTTGTATTATCCAATGTGATACGGTAGTGCTCGCGGCAGTGGTGATAAAATACTGCGATGAATCGGTTTGAATTTACGAAAACGGCTTAGTCTAGTGGAGCGATGTGTAGCACTGTCCCCCACCAATGAGAGTAGGATCAACAAGCACAATCACTGCACGTGCGCTGCGGTATGTCATCTGGTGACGTCACATGTTCAACCTCTGTCATCCACTTTTCAGGCATTTCCCAACATTTGCGGCCCCATGTGTCTTATTTTAAGTTACTTGTATCAGCGTCATCTACGCTATTTCGGGGGTTTTGAAACGTTAATAAGAATCTCCGTGTGTATCAGTAATTCACATCTATTGCCATTTGTACAATCGGGAGAGAGGTTGAGTAAGGAAACAACCAAAGATGTATGCATTTTTAGATCTTTTGCAACAACATCTTCGGCTTTTGAGAATAGCTACCGCAGCTCTTCCTTGTGGTCGGCTTCTTGGCTTTCATCGATAACAGCCAGCCACTAGAGATTAAAAACGAGCTCTTTATACTCGCTATATATATATATATATATATATATATATATATATATATATATATATATATATATATATGTGTGTGTGTGTGTGTGTGTGTGTGTGTATGTGTACATATGTATGTATGTGCAGATGTATAAAAAGATTTTCGAAGACTGCTGTAAACTTATTTTAATATCCATTCTCTATTCACTTTAGTTAGAGTCAGAGACCATCTGATCCCAACAATCGAGCATACTAAATCACAACTAGCTTTACACTCACGTGCACTTCAGCAAGAGAGAACGAGTCGACGAGCAGGAAGCGACTGTAGTGCCACCATTCTCAGATTCTTCATATTCGTGGAACTAAAGCGGGAAGGAAGGAAGCCGTTGTGGCACGAACGTAACAGCGGCGCCTTGATTTCTACTGTATGCAACCCTCAACATTTGACGCGTACTCGCTCTGTTTCTGATCTCGACCAAACACGAATTTTCCGCCTTGCTACGTTTCAATCGCACCTGCTGTAGCTTCAGTTCCCTTCTCTCTTACTTATCTGCAACACAAAACAAGTACATACTTAAAACTTTATCACTACGAAAATATAAATTTATCCTTTCCTGTTCATTGGTACTGAATATTGTGCGGTAACATTATGCTTCTGACTATCTTCATACTTGTCAACAGGAACACTCCACTTTGTCCCATCACACAGTTCTTAATTGATTTTGTGCAGTGTTGGTACACACTGAAATCCCTGTGCTATAGTACCAAAGCATGCCCCAGACGGTCCAAAACATAATGAGGTAGTCCACTGATAAAGTCTCGCTCCACTCGAGAAGGGAACACGAAAGGAATGACTGCATAAAGGTCCTTTGTACACTATAATTATTATGATCTAGTCTTCACAGCTCCCGTGGGTGTGATATGCACTACTGGCCATTAAAATTGCTACACCAAGAGGAAATGCAGATGATAAACGGGTATTCACTGGACAAATACATTATACTAGAACTGACATGTGATTACATTTTCACGCAATTTGGGTGCATTCCTGAGAAATCAGTACCCAGAACAACCACCTCTGACCGTAATAACGGCCTTGATACGGCTGGACATCGAGTCAAACAGAGCTTGGATGGGGTGTACATGTACAGCTGCCCATGCAGCTTCAACACGATACCACAGTTCATCAAGAGTAGTGACTGGCGTATTGTGACGAGCCAGTTGCTCGGCCACTATTGACCAGACGTTTTCAGTTGGTGAGAGATCTGGACAATGTGCTGGCCAGGGCAGCGGTCGAACATTTTCTGTATCCAGAAAGGCCCGTACAGGATCTGCAACATGCGGTCGTGCATTATCCTGCTGAAATGTAGGGTTTCGCAGGGATCGAATGAAGGGTAGAGCCACGGGTCGTAACACATGCGAAATGTAACGTCCACTGTTCAAAGTGCCGTCAATGCGAACAAGAGGTGACCGAGACGTGTAACCAATGGCACCCCATACCATCACGCCGGGTGATACGCCAGTATGGCGATGACGAATACACGTTTCCAATGTGCGTTCACCGCGATGTCGCCAAACACGGATGCGACCATCATGATGCTGTAAACAGAACCTGGATTCATCCGAAAAAATGACGTTTTACCATTCGTGCACCCAGGTTTGTCGTTGAGTACACCATCGCAGGCGCCCCTGTCTGTGATGCAGCGTCAAGGGTAACCGCAGCCACGGTCTCCGAGCTGATAGTCTATGCTGCTGCAAACGTCGTCGAACTGTTCGTGCAGATGGTTGTTGTCTTGCAAACGTCCCCATCTGTTGACTCAGGGATCGAGACGTGGCTGCACGATCCGTTACGGACATGCGGATAAGATGCTTGTCATCTCGACTGCTAGTGGTACGAGGCCGTTGGGATCCAGCACGGCGTTCCGTATTACCCTCCTGAACCCACCGATTCCATATTCTGCTAACAGTTATTGGATTTCGACCAACGCGAGCAGCAATGTCGCGATACGATAAACCGCAATCGCGATAGGCTACAATCTGACCTTTATCAAAGTCGGAAACGTGATGGTACGCATTTCTCCTCCTTACACGAGGCATCACAACAACGTTTCACCAGGCAACGCCGGTGAACTGCTGTTTGTGTATGAGAAATCGGTTGGAAACTTTCCTCATGTCAGCACGTTGTAGGTGTCGCCACCGGCGCTAACTTTGTGTGAATGCTCTTAAAAGCTAATCATTTGCATATCACAGCATCCTCTTCCTGTCGGTTAAATTTCGCTTCAGTAGCACGTCATCTTCGTGGTGTAGCAATTTTAATGGCCTGTAGTGTATGTGGAGCTGTAGTTTATTTCTAGATTCCTCACTTAATGCTTGTTTTTGAATATTTGCAAGTACGTGCTCGCAGGATAGTTGCCCACTAGCTTCAAGTGTCCGCCAGTTCTGGTTCTTCAGCTTATCCATCACGGTCTCCCATGACTCAAACAAACCTGTGACCATTTGAGCTGCACTTCTTTGTGCACATTCAATAACACCACTCAGTCTCATTTTGTGTGGTTGCTGCACACTTTAGAAGTAGCTTAACATGGTATGGTGAGTGTCTTGTAAACAATCTTCATTGTAAACTGGCTGTCTTTTCCCAGTACTCTACCAGCGAACCAAAGTCTGCCACTTTCTTTAGCCTGGAGCCAATGTGATCATTTTATTTCACATCCCCATAAATTGGTACTCCCAGGTTTTTATACCAGTTGACTGATGACCAGTTGCGACCTTGTTATTGCCATCATGGGATATTAAGGTACTTTTGGTTTTTGTGAAACGCACAGTTTTGCATATCTGGACACATTAAAGGAAGTTCCCAATCTCTGTTCCGTTTTCAAATATTATCAAGATCTAACTGGATATTTGTGCAACCTTTTCATTTAGTACTGCATTGTAGATTATTGCATCAACTGCCAAAAGTCAAAAGCTACTATCAATGTTGTTTGAAGGTCATTAATATACAGGAGCTGGCCAAAAATATGGAAGCGCCGTGAGAAATGCCTGCATGAATATAAATGCAGGTGCTAGCTAAGCTTGCAGGTTGCGCTGTGATATTTCACCACGAACGACACCTGTACAATGCCCTCAGTGCTTTGCAAGTGTCAGTCATTATGTCGCAGCTATGTGAAATCGAACGTGGAGAAATTATTGGTACTCGAACGGTGCGTGCTTCCACAACCAAGGGAGCCGGAGTGTTTGGTGTTTCAAAAGGCACTGTATCGAAGATTTAAACAGCATACGAGGAAAGCAAAAGGCATCATCACTAAGTCACAACGAAATTGTGTGTTCAGTGATTGTGGCGGATGATGACTGAAGAGGATTTTGACTAAGAATAAGAGGACGACAGGTGCAAAAAGCACTGTAGAACTGAATATCGCACTCGTAAACATTACCAGCACCGAAGTAACGTCGAGAGAGCTCCATGAGCAGGGAACTATATAGGAGCTGGAATTACAAAGTTAGATTAGTGATGTTAACGTCCGTAACAGGGAAACGTGATGCCGAATCCACGGAACCGGGAGCAACGGAAGAAAGTCATTTGGTCGAATGAGTTTTGTTTCACTCTGTTTCCCACTTCTGGCCGAGTTTACACTCTAAGAGTGAAACATGGTGGTGGTTCGCTTATAATCTGAGCAGCCATATCGTGGTCTTCCATGGGGTTCATGATTACTCCGCGAGGTCGCTTTACTGCCAGATACTGTGGTCTCGTTAAATCAGTTCCATCCCATGTACAGTATTTGCTCCCCAGTTGTGATACTGTGCTCCAAGATGACAGGACCCTGTTCACACAATTTGCAGCGTCCAGGACTGGTTTGAGCTCGTGGCTGAATTATCGCGTCACCCCTGGCGACAAGGGTCACAAGATGTCAATATTATTGAGCCTTTGTGGTCTAAATAAAATTTTTGAAAACATTATCATCGATCTTTTAAAATTAGAATTTAAAGATTAAAAACAGTCTTGATCGCAGCTTTTTGTTTTTATTGGAGTGACCGGTTTAGATTCTATTTAAGAATCATCTTCAGACTCCAGAACGGTGGGTGGACTCCGTGGAGCAAGTTGCGCCAACTTTCGACGCTGGAAGAACTGCTTCCATCGTCGAAGGTCGGTGCAACTTGCTCCACGGAATCCACCCACCGTTCTGGAGTCTGAAGATGCTTCTTAAATAGAATCGAAACCAGTCACTCAAATAAAAATAAAAAGTTGTGATCAAGACTGTTTTTAATCTTTAAATTCTTTGTGGTCTAGTTTGGAGGGAAGGGTACGTGATCACTGTCCACTTCCATCATCGTTGCCACTATTTTGGAGGAGGAATGGTACAACATTCCGTCGCAAACAATACAGGAGCTGCATTTGTGCAATGCGAGATGACTAGAAGCTGTTCTGAATGCCGAAAGTTTTCCTACAGCGTGTCAGACATGGCCATGTGTTGTATTTCTGGTGTTTGCACAATTTTGTTCACCTTGTGAACAACACAAGCCAACGGCCCTGTCGCATTGGTAGTACCGGTTCCCTTCAGATCACCAAAGTTAATCGCTGTCGGGCGTGGCTGGCACTTGGATGGATCACCGTCCGAGTCTGGCAAGTATTGTGGCAGGCGGGATGCACTCAGCCCTTGTGAGACCAATTAAGGAGCTGCTTCAGTGAGAAGTAGCGGCATCGGTCATGACAACTGACTACAGCCGGGAGAGCAGTGTGCTGAACACATGCCCCTTAGTATCGACATCCGGTGACACCTAAGGGTTGAAGTTGACACGGCGGTCGGTCGGTACCACTGGACCTTCGAGGCCTGTTCGGACGTTATTTGTTTGTTTGTGTACAACGTGAACAACAGGTAACTAGCACACTTCTTTCGAGCACATCTCGAGTTACTTCCATACGTATCGCTGACTCACCAGCCAAGATATGTTGTTGTGTTCTCCCTACCAATAAATCCTGAATCCATTCACAGATTCTGTTTGATACCCGATGTAATCGTTCTTTCGTATAAACCATTGGTATGCTACTGTCTTTTTAATCTAAAGAACCACTGAACTTAATTTCATCTTCTGGGCGGGCGTGGACATTATGGACGTAGTCCAATCAAACTCTGTCGCAATTTGCAGCCTTTCCTCGTTCTTTATTTTCAAAATCGTGCCTGAAGCTAAAGAATCCGTTTGCTGTTGTGTAATATTGTCAGACGGTGTAGTTGGACGTCCTCCGTCGCGTGAGAACGCGCGAGCACATCCTCATTACTGTTTGCAAGTCAGAGCCACCTGGGAGCCGTGGTGTCGGCGGATTTTCACGCCCAGTGCGCCAGCTTACGCAATCCGGCCAGAAAGCCGGCTGCCGGCAGCCGGGAGAAAACGATTACCGCGACTGTCGCTTTGTTCTCTGCGCCGCCCGTGCAAGTAGTAGCAGTGAAGTCTGCCCTCCAAACCACGGAGGCTGACCACAGGTGGCCGGGAGGCGCCGTTTGTAGTGCAGAAGCGCCTCGCTAGTGCAGCAGACATCTGGAATATTTACCAGGCCCTGGGGTCAGATATTTCTAAACATAGAGACAAAACACAGTGGTTTCAATAAATGAGGAGAAGCCACACGAATGGAAGTAAACCGTATAGCAATTGACACTAAAGCTGAGTATGTTACTACAACAGTAGACCAAGAGACAAAAGTCGCATACTAACGCGCCATCAGTTCCAGATGCAGGTTACCTACCTAACGGCTTCCAGAGTAAACAAAAATCTGATTTTTCAGTATTCCATATAATTACAGGCCGAATTTAAAAACTACCCGGATAGCCGAGCGCTTTCGCTCATTGCTTCGGGGAGTTGAGGAGGTGCGCCGGCCGCGGATTGAATCCCCGTGGCGGATTAACGACGAGGCCCGGTGTCCGGCCACACGGGGTGTGATTCTTAGGCGGTTTCCCACATCCGACTAGGCGAACACTGGGATGGAACCCAAGTTCCGCCTAAGTTATATGTTTCGCAAACACGTGGAAAGCGTTCGCACACTCCGGGTGGCAGGGGATAATGGGATAGCGACAGGTCATCTGGCCACACCTGAAATTAACCATGCCAATTCCGTTAATAACCACAACGCCCCCTATAAGATATGGGACAAAGGCGACACAAAAAGAAGAAAGAAGAGTGACTAAATTTAAATTCCTTTATAATCTAATAATTAAAAGATATAGTGTTACGTTAAAGGTTTAACATAATGAATTAAGTACTGTAGTTAGAAACTGTGTACAGATCTTGAAGCAGTGCAACTTACCGCTTGCAAATTACCCAGACTACATTCATCCAGTACTACAGAATGAGAGTGCTTAGTAGCTTCCAACAAACTGTACACATAATTTCAAATATCTCGTACCTTTCTCTCGTTGACACTCCCCACAGAAGAATAGAGGGAAAAAAGTGCTTCGCTTACTATATTTTCGCTGTTCATACAGTAAAACTTCGGCATCACGTACGAAGTTTTAGTTTATTACTCCTTTGCTGCTAACTCTATTCGCAACATATTTTGCAGATAGTATCCACAGACACAATTGATTGTAGCTGCAAAATCATATGACTATGCGATACATGCACTGCTGGCCACCGTAAATGCAACACCAAGAAAGACAAGAGGTAGCACAACAAAATTTATTTTGTAGATAACATGTTGACCAAGTATCAAATGATTACTTTTACAGACGTCTATGACATGTGGTTCCTGCCAGAATCAGTAGCCAGAGTAGCCGCCATTGTTGGAGATCACCGCTACCACACGTCTCGGCATTGAGTCAAAGAGACGTTGGATGTGTTCCTGGGGTACAGCAGCCCAAGCAGCTTCCACATGTTGCCAAAGATCATCTGGTGTGGCAGCTGGGGATGTAATCTGGGTCACTCGTTGAGCAACTATGGACCACATGTTTTCTATCGGCGAAAGATCCGGAGAGCGAGCCGGCCAGGGAAGCACTTCAATCTGGTTATTGACGAAGAACCTTTGGACAATGCGTGCCACGTGTGGTCGTGCATTATCCTGTTGAAATATGGCTGTGGCTGAGCCCTGAAGGTAAGGAAGGACAACTGGCTCCAGCACCTCGGATATGTAGCGCCGGCTATTTAAAGTACCGGCAATGCGTACTAGAGGCGTGCGAGAGTAATATCCAATACCGCCCCATACCATAATACCCGGTGGAAGACCAGTGTGGCAGTGCGTAATGCAGCTGTCCAGCATCCTCTCTCCACGGTGTCTCCACACTCGAATCCGACCATCGTGGTGCTGCAGACAGAAGCGTGCCTCGTCAGTAAAGACAACGTCATTCCATTCTGCCGTCCACATCCGTCTGTCATCACACCATTGGCGACGGAGACGTCTGTGGTTCTGCGTCAATGGTAGACGAAGCAATGGACGTCTTGCGGACAGACCACTCCGCTGTAAACGGCGTCGAATGGTACGCGCAGACACTGGATGATGTGTTACAGACGCAATGTGCTGTGCTATGGTTCGGAATGTCACTGAGCGATCCGTCACTGCCATGCGCACAATTTGCCTATCAGCACGTGCAGTAGTGCACCGAGGTGAATGCGATCGACCACGTGGGTCCGTCGCACCCTCCTGCATCCAACGGTCACATATCCGCATTACAGTTGTTTGGTTTCGTCCAACACGACTAGCGATTTCTCTGTATGATAATCCACAATCTCGGTAAGCCACTATCCTTCCTCTGTCGAACTCGGATACTTGATCAAACGATGTTCGCTGTTGTCTACGAGGCATAACTGATCGTCTTGTGAAACAACCACTAGGTAAACACACGTGCCGAACGTACACTCGTCGAAATCGCCAAGCCTTAAATGGCGCTATGAGGTGGCGCCACAGGCGCGCGTGATGTGCGTCTGCGCTGAAATTCTAATCAGTTGCATATCTCATCGCTGCAAACCCATGGTGTAAATTTCGCTTGATTAGGATGCTTCCTTCAGGGTGTTGCATTTACGGTGGCCAGCAGTGTAGTACAGGAGATATGTCATAAACATTGTGATGCGTGAAAAGCTAGCTTTTCTTAAAAAGTTTTCAGCTGTTTTACACATGAGAGTTAGTATCTTCGAAGAGACTTGGGTTGTGTGGCTGCGGGGGGCAGGGGGGGGGGATATTCTTTTGTACATAACAAGACAACGCCATATACGGGCGAATAACGCCGGTCGGTTCTGTGCAAAGTAGAGACGACGTCTGCACCAGCTACCTTATTCAAGTGGCGTACAGACGTACATAGATGCACGGCCTACAACGTATGTTACACGCAGGCCTATCACTGACAGAAGTAGAGGGGTGGTTACATTTCACCTTCCTGCTGTGCCTATGTTGTTCTTTCCTAGCGTATGTCGTAAATTCACGCAAGGCAGCTTGGTCCTTTGCTTTCCACTACGATTTTCTGTTGAGTGCATCCTCGGGTTTGAGGCTGATAACTTGTATGTCCACATTGATCTCGTCGAACCATCGCTTCCTGAGACGTCCAACCATCGGGATCGACTTCCTCCTGAACCGTTAAAGTGGATGATTCTTGACCTGGAGAAGTCGTCATTTCTGGTAATATGCCAAGCTATGTTGCTCGTAAGGAGTTAGTGATTGATCCTACTCCCATCGTTCCTCTTACATGTTCATTTTTCATAAGGCTCAACCTCGTGACACCCATGAACCAGAGGTTCAGCACAGGAAAATGCGGTCTTGCGTTATCTTGTTGAAACATAACATCAAAGAGACCTGGACCATTGGGCACAGCTGTCGGCCATAACACGTCACAAGTATAACGGCAACCGTCCAGATTACCAGCTATGAGAACGTGGTCGTACGCCATACTATCACACCAGGTCCTGGGCCCATATGGCGATAATGAACGCAATGTGGCCATGTTCGATCAACTACGAGCCTCCATACGTGAATATACGCAGTCTGATGCTCTACGCATCAGAAACACGACTCTTCTGTAAAGACACGAAGTGCTATTCGTGATGATGATGGTGGTAAGCTGAGAGACCAAACTGCTGAGGTCATCGGTCCCTAGGCTTACACACTACTGAAACAACGTAAAATAACTCACACTAAGGACAACACACACACCCATGCCCGAGGGAGGACTCGAACCTCCGACGGGGGGAGCCGCGCAAACCGTGCAAGGCGCCTAGACCGCTCGGCTACCCCACGTACCACTCGTGTGTTCCAGTCTTGCCGTTGCGCGCCATTGTGGACACCTCTCTGCAAAGCCGGTCGAGGTTACTAAGAGAGCTGATGCTGCTGCGAACGCCTTTGCGTTGTCTGTGTTGATACATGCCTTACTTCAAACTGTAGTATCGACTGCAATCCGGTCGGCTTCACTTTCAAATACGCGCGCCGCCACAGTTACGCCGCCTCGTTTCCTACAGCGCCCACCACTGCACGAGAGCGCTGCCACGAACGATTACGCCGCTACCAATGAGATTCAAGCATCCCCTCTCCGGAGCTCCGGCGGCAGGTGTACTGAAGTTCGAACACACGCACTGCCCCATTCTGTGTGTTTGCCAGTTGAATAACACTTACAGACTTTCTTAGCGGCCAGGGCTCGACATCTTCTGAACGCACATTGTATTAAAGAGTGTCTGTATATATTTGTACATTGAAATCTACCGCTAAGAAACTGACGCTGCAACTTCAGCAACAAACTTATGTTTTACTTCTACTACTTGATTTGAGATGTAGAATAAATTAATATTTGAATTCTCTGTTCATGAATGGCATGTTTCTCATTCCTGTATTCGCTAAAGAACCACACAACGTGCAGAGGAAGTCATAACGCAAACAAGACCATTTCACGATTCAAATTATGTACGCAGCTGCACTATCCTGCACGGGCGAGAGCAATACTTCCGTCCGACCGGATGCTAGTCGCATAGGGCAGTTGATATCCTGCACTGGCTGAAACAATCGTTCGCATGACAGTCGTGGGATTCTCACTAAAGCAATCCACCGTTTCTCAGGACGATAAACCGCAGTCTCGATAAGCCACTATCCTAGCGCTGTCGAATTCCAACAGGTGTTGTTAGGCGTTTGTACTTCTTGAACGAGGCATAACACGACCTTCTCACAAACAACAAAAATTCAGGCCGGCCAGGGTGGCCGAGCGGTTCTAAGCGCTAGAGTCTGGAACCGCGCGACCGCTACGGTCGCAGGTTCGAATCCTGCCTCGGGCGTGGGTGTGTGTGATGTCCTTAGGTTAGTTAGGTTTATTTAGTTCTAAGTTCTAGGGGACTGATAACCTTAGAAAAAAATGGTTCCAATGGCTCTGAGCACTATGCGACTTAACTTCTTAGGTCATCAGTCTCCTAGAACTTAGAACTAATTAAACCTAACTGACCTAAGGACATCACACACATCCATGCTCGAGGCAGGATTCGAACCTGCGAGCGTAGCGGTCGCTCGGCTCCAGACTGTAGCGCCTAGAACCGCACGGCCACTCCGGCCGGCTAACCTTAGAAGTTAAGTCTCATGGTGCTCAGAGCTATTTGAACCATTTGAACAAAAATTCAGATAATATTTATTAATTACAAAAATGTTGCGTAATTTTTATACGGAATGTAGATAATGTTATTCCTATCTACTTTACGCGGTTGTTCGAAAATGCTAATCATACGCATATCGACCAGTTTCGGTTCAAAAAGTGCGGAATTTATTGTGGGACATCGTGGAATATTGCCGCTTCAGCCCCTATAGTTTCATAAAGTTCCGAAGAGGGGCGGAGTTATACGTAATTGCCGAACTTGCGTTCATAGCGGAGGTGCGTTCGAAGTAGAGAGCGTTCACTGAGTTTCTTTTGGCGGAACACCAGAGCATTGCAGATATTCATAGGCGTTTGCAGAATGTCTGCAGAGACCTGGCAGTGAACAAAAGTACGGTGAGTCGTTGAGCGAGGCGTCTATCATCGTCGCTACAAGGTCGCGCAAACCTCTACGATCTTCCGCGTGCCGGCCGACCGCACACGGCTGGGACGCCTACAGTGTTGGAACGTGCGGACACCCTCGTTCGTCGTCACAAAACAGCAAAAGAACTTTTGCTTTTCCATGACAACGAAAGGCTTCACAGAAGTCTACGCATTCTTCCTTATCAACCCTACGTCACGGATCTCGTTCCTTGTGAGCTTCATCTGCTTGGCCCACTGAAGGATGCACTCTGTGGGAAGCAGTACACGGATGATGGGGAGGTTATTGATGCAGCAAGACTTTGGCTCGAACAGTAGGGTGGTACCATGCGAGCGTACAGGCTCTCCGGCTAAGGAGGCCGAAGGCCGTCGCATTGAACGGAGATTATGTTAAAAAATAGAGTTTTGTAGCCAAAGAGTGGGGAATAATAAGGTGTATTGAAATTCTGAGCCGGCCTGAGTGCCCGTGCGGTTCTAGGCGCTACAGTCTGGAACCGAGCGACCGCTACGGTCGCAGGTTCGAATCCTGCCTCGGGCATGGATGTGTGTGATATCCTTAGGTTACTTAGGTTTAATTAGTTCTAAGTTCTAGGCGACTGATGACCTCAGAAGTTAAGTCTCGTAGTGCTCAGAGCCATTTTGAAATTCTGAATAAATCCAATGTGCTTTCAGGGGAAAATGTGTTGCATTACTTACTGAACACCCCTCGTAGGACATTTCATGCCATTTTGATAATGTTTGCATCCTCTCTTAATGGTGTTGTAATTTTAACATCCAGAAATGTACATTCTTATTAACGGGATCAGTTTATTTTATCTGTATTGAAGAAGTTATGCGATGTGCGACGTCGTAACTGTAACTGTAAATATGGCCTTATATAGAATGAGATTTTCACTCTGCAGCGGAGTGTGCGCTGATATGAAAATTCCTGGCAGATTAAAACTGTGTGCCGGACCGAGACTCGAACTCGGGACCTTTGCCTTTCGCGGGCAAGTGCTCTACCAACTGAGCTACCCAAGCACGACTCACACCCTCTCCTCACAGCTTTACTTCCGCCAGTACCTCGTCTCCTACCTTCCAAACTTTACAGAAGCTCTCCTGTGAACCTTGCAGAACTAGCACTCCTGAAAGAAAGGATATTGCGGAGACATGGCTTAGCCACAGCCTGGGGGATGTTTCCAGAATGACATTTTCGCTCTGCAGCGGAGTGTGCGCTGATACGAGACTTCCTGGCAGATTAAAACTGTGTGACGGACCGAGAGTCGAACTCGGGTCGTGAGTCGTGCTTGGGTAGCTCAGTTGGTAGAGCACATGCCCGCGAAAGGCAAAGGTCCCGAGTTCGAGTCTCGGTCCGGCACACAGTTTTATTTGGCCTTATATACTTCATTGAATGGCAACCTGCCACAATGGCCAAGAATCGTCGCATCCGCGCTAGTTTGCAGTAATTTAAAATTCCTCGTTTCTGGACGAATTCTTTCCTCCGAGGCCACAGAGAACAAAGCTGACCTGTGCTGGCTCCCAGGTTATTGGCTCAGAGGCTATATTCGTGATTCATTCGTGTGGCCGTCGTGCTAATAGCGGTCACGTTCCCTTTCAACGAAGGTGCGCCGGCTGTGTTCCTACCGGAAACGTGATTCACGCGTGCGAGCAGTCGGGGGCTGTTCACGATACAGCTATTGTGCGAGGTCACGGATGTACAGCACCGCCTTTATGTATTACGTATGACGTGAACAAACATGCGACTACTCTGAAGAGAGTCACCACGATTTCACGCTCTATAAGAATGCAAACCCACCTTCGTATCCGAGGCCGCTGACTCGCGGTGTTGCTCGATTCGGAGATGGCAGGTTCGAACCATGGTAGGAGAAGAAATTTCGGTGCCAGTTTTTGGACGGAAAGGGACTGATCACCAGTCTTTGCGTCAATATTCTGAATTAAATTCCAAACCTCTCAGCAGTGTCTCATGGAGTGATAGCATGTCATACTATAATGATCGGTCCGTCGGATGGTAACGTTAAGCTCGGAAGCCCCCTTCGTACTAATTGAGAGGAGTAGGTGTGTCCCAGCATGTTCTCCAGACATCAGCCCAATCGAACATGCCTGGGATAGATTGAAAAGGGCTGTTTATGGACGACGTGAACCACCAACCACTCTGAGGGATCTAAGTCGAATCGACGTTGAGGTCTGGGACAATCTGAACCAACAGTGACTTGATGAACTTGTGGATAGTATGCCAGACGAACACAGGCATGCATCAGTACAAGAGGACGTGCTACTGGGTTTTAGAGGTACCGGTGTGTACAGCATTCTGGACCACCACCTCGGAAGGTCTCGCTGTATGGTGGTACAACATGCAATGTGTTGCTTTCATGAGCAATGAAAAGGGCGGAAATGATGTTTATGTTGAACTCTATTCCAATTTTTTGTACAGGTTCCGGAACTCTCGGAACCGAGGTGATGCAAAACTTTTTTTGAGTTACGAGTTAGGAGACAATCTAAGCAGCTCTCTTAGATCATTCAGAGATAATGCTGTCATTTATCGTCTTGTAAAGCCATCAGAAGATCGAAACCAAGATTAAAAAGATTTAGACAACATATCTGTATTGTGCAAAACGTGGCCATTGGCCCAAAATAATTAAAAGCGTAATGTCATCCACACTAGCACTAAAAGGAATCCGTTACATTTCGGTTACACGATAAATCACACAAATCTAAAGGCTGTTGTTCAACTAAAAACTTAGGGATTACAATTACAAATAACTTAAACTGGAACGACCACACAGATAATGTTGTGGGGAAAGCGAACCGAAGACTGCGTTTTATTGGCAGAACATTTAGAATAGTGGTATGCGGCGTGGGACCTATATCATGTACGATTGATGGAGGACATCGAAAAAGTTCAAAGAAGGACAGTCCGCTTTGTATTATGGCGAAATCAGGAGAGAGTGCCATGGACATGATACGAAAGTTGTGGTGAGAATCATTAAAACAAAGGCGTTTCTCGTTGCGGCGAGACCATTTCACGAAATATCAATCTCCAAATTTCTCCTCTGAATGTGAAAATAATTTGTTGATGCCAGTCTACACAGGCATAAATGAGCATCATAATAAAATAAGAGAAATCACACCTTGCACGGAAGGATTTCAGTGTTCGTTTTTCCCGAGAGCTGTTCGAGAGTGTAACGGTAGAAAAATAGCTTGAAGGTGGTTCGATTAACCCTTTGCCAAGCACTCAGTTGTAAATTGTGGAGTAGTCATGTACATGTAGATATTAAGGAGAGCTGTCATTCAAAACACCTGGTTTTTATTAGAGGGCTTTCTGTTTTTCTTTACGGCGATACTCTCCTGCAGACACACTCATCGTCAGCGAATATTCTGACAGTGCTGTATATTCTATCTGATAAATCTTTCACACATTTTGAAAACGCCAGAGATCCAATCATGCTTTCTTGTACACGTCGTGATCGTGTACCGCGAAAGGAAAACAGGTAACTTACAGGTGGAGTAAACAGTGAGTTCTTGGAAAAGTATTTCCGATGCTGAGTAAGTAACCATCATCTGAAGGACACATGCGGGAGAGGCTTCTTAGTCTCTTTAGCGTGTTAAATCTCGTCAGAGTATTTATCAATTTCACTGCGTGACGGAATAAAGAAAGAAAGATTTTGGTTCAGCATGGAGCTTTATATCCAGATCCAAAAGCTTATAACAACTTGCCGGAATGTATCAGACAAGAAATTGAAAATCCTGAGTTATTCACAAATAACTAAAAGAAGAACTTATTTGCCACTACTTCTGTAAGATTACTTGGGCACAGTGAAGTAAATCCTGCTTACCTCTGATGCTTGCATTAAACAAATCTTGACTTAGCTTCCTTGTTGATTGCTGATAGTGTTCTGCGCAAAGTTACGAAAATGCTTTGTTTGACGTATTACACAAAATCATCATCAAAACTGTTTAAGAGAAGAAGCAGTGCGTTTTTTCAGTGTAGCTATCTTTCTCCTAATAGACATATTATTATATAAGAAGCAGTCAAACGAAAACCAGACAGAGGGAAAAAAGTAAGTAAACTGTTTATTATTTCGAAAGTAATCGCGATAACTGTTAACACATTTATCCCGCTGTGAAACAAAAAGGTCGAAGCCTTCATGGAAAAATCTTTGCTCTTGCTTACGAAACTCTGATTGTACCTATGCATGCATCTCTTCGTCCGAAGAAAGTCGATGGCTACGAATGGCTTTCTTCAGGGCTCCAAAAATATGGAAATCGCAAGGGGGGAGATCGAATAGAGGAAGTGCAAGGGCCTTTCTGCGAAACTTCTGCAGCGTAGTCGAAACAACCTTGGCAAGATCTGGGCGGGCTTGGGAACCCGTTACGCATCCCCCATACAGCCCCGACCTCTCCCCATGATATTTTTGGAGCCCTGAAGAAAGACATTCGTGGCCGCCAATTTGTTAGAGACGAAGAGGTTCATTCCTGGGCACTGACCATCTTGTCTCACAATGAGATAGCTATATCAATATTATTTTGAAATAATAAACATTTTACTTAAATTTTATCCTTCTGACCCGTTTTCGTTTAACTGTCCCTTAGCCGGCCGGTGTGGCCGTGCGGTTCTAGGCGCTTCAGTCTGGAACCGCGTGACCGCTACGGTCGCAGGTTCGAATCCTGCCTCGGGCATGGATGTGTGTGATGTCCTTAGGTTAGTTAGGTTTAGGTAGTTCTAAGTTCTAGGGGACTGATGACCACAGATGTTAAGTCCCATAGTGCTCAGAGCCATTTTGAACTGTCCCTTATATAAAGTAATTTAGAATCAATTTTCATAATTATACATAATGTCGTGTTTTTTATACATTTAACTATCAAGGAATAACTCCAGAAGTTGGTAATGGACGTATATTAGCACTGGTTGTAGTTGGTTGGTAGTACACATAACACAAGTAGCCCCCCCCCCCCCCCCCCAGACGTTGCTTCTGCCTGCTCGTGTACAACGTGACTCGTTCCATTTCCCTAGTTAATACTGGCTATGATCATTTCATTTCATCAGAGAACGGAATACAAAGTCGACTGGGACAAGGATGTGAAAGGAAATCAATCGCATCATTTTCAAAGAAAAGACAAATTCACGTTACGCGCTTTAGAGAAACCACCGACAACTTAAATCTAGATAGACGAGCAGCAATCTGAAGCTCGGTGGTTCACAATACGAGAAGGCTGCAGCGGAATGCAGCAACGCTTTGCGAGGACAGGTGCAGGGACAGGCAGTGGACGCTGAATATACGTGTAACGCACCGCACGTAAACAGGCGAAGAGATTATGTCACTGGAAAGAGTACCACGCTCAAAACTCGGAGGAGTGACAGTCTGGAGAGATCTAAAGTGAAATGACCACATAAAACAGATTACAGAAAAAGTAGGTGCTGAACTAAGACTGACTGGAACAATTTGAAGGAAATGTAATTCATCCACGAAAGAAGTAATTTGGAAAACATTCTTTTCACCGTATTTAGACTACTGGTCATCAGGCCCAAATCCTATACTGGATGATGCAAGTAACACTTAAAGAAACTAGAGACACTTTCATAGTATTTGTCAAACTGAGAGAAAACTTTCGAAATGTAAAGTGATGCAAAATATTTGAAATCCTAAGAAAATAGGTATTCGCCGCAGCGAAAGTCGCGTTTATACAATATGTTCAAAAACCAGGAAGAAGTACTACGAATAGAAGTCCAGGAGATAAGTGCTTGAATAAAAAAAGACCGAAACTCAGGGCCGCAGTCATTCTCTTCTACTATTCAACCTACACACCAAAGAAGCAATGAGGGAAATATAAGAAAGATTCAAGAGCGCAATTTAAATTCTGAATGAAAAGGTATTAAAGACATTCAGACTGAGTAACAATTAAACAATCTATTGACTGCAATAAAGTCTAGTTAGCCACAGAAATATCATCTGCAAGTAAGCCAAGGATCGACGGAAACACTGAGGACTGGCAGGAATGAGATCAACGAAAACGTACCTTCAAAATTGGCAGCCTTATAGTAGACCTAGACAGACTGAAGAAATTCTACTTCTTGGGAGCAAAGTAACACGTGAAACACGAAGTAAGAAGGACGTAAGGATCAGATTAGCACAAGCGATGAAACCATTGTTCGTCAAAGGAGTCTACTAATTTCAATTACAGACATTAGGCTGCCAAATAAATTTCTTTGGGCAGTTGGAAAATCAAAGAAAAGGAAAGTAGAAGTATTTTACATTTGATGTCACCCAAGAATGTTGGAAATTAAGTGACCTCATAACAATTGGAGAGGTTCTCCACAAAACTGGAGAGAAAAGACATACACAGAGAACACTAACCGCCTCCTAGACGAATGGTTAGTGTTCCTCCGTTCGATGCGGAAGGACCCGGGTTCGATTCCCGGCATCTCCTCAGGTTTTTCTTGGGGAGGGAGATCTGGAAACGGGTTAACTCAGCCTCGTGTGGCAGGTGAGAAGCTGCTGGAATAAAGAAGCAGCGTCACTATCTGTATTCATATACTGGTAACAACGGTTGGAAGGATTGGCGACACACTAATGAAAACTGGCTTCATACGTGAGTGGTTGTTTACTTATTTAGTCACCAACTAGAAGAAGGGACGGGACGACAGAACATGTGTTAAGACATCAGGGAATGTAAAACTTCCCGGCAGACTAAAACTCTGAGTCACACTGGGACTCGAACCTGGGACATTCGCCTCAGGTGACAACTTGCACGGTACTAGAGGGAGTCGTAGAGACTAAAATCTGTAAGGGAAGATAGAAATAGGAATGACAGCAAATAATTTAAACGGACGCAAAATTCCTAAGATTGGCGGTCTTTGACAGAAGCTCGAAATTTAGAGCGGACTTCAATGCGAGATACTTTCAATAGTCTTCACAATGGAACTCCGTATCGAAATCTGGCAGAAAATCCAGAGAGTTTCTGGACGTATGTAACTAAGCTCGCACAAGACGCAAACAATGCCTTGCTTGCGCGATAGCAGCGGAAATACTATCGATGACAGTGCTACTAACGCAGAGTTACTAAACACAGCCTACCGAAATTTCTTCTCCATAGAAGACGAAGCAAATATTCCAGAATTCGAATCAAGAACAGCTGCCAACATGAGTAACTTAGAGGTATATATCCACGGAGTAGTAACGCAGCTTAACTCACTTAATAAAAGCAAGTCTTCCGGTGCAGATTGCGTACCAAATAGGTTCCTTTCTGAGTATGCTGATGCAATAGCTCCATACTTAACAATCATAGACAACCGCTCGCTCCACTAAAAAAATATGGTTCTCTGAGCATTATGTGACTTAACTTCTGAGGTCATCAGTCCCCTAGAACGTAGAATTACTTAAACCTAACTAACCTAAGGACATCACACACATCCATGCCCGAGGAAGGATTCGAACCTGCGACCGTAGAGGTCGCGCGGTTCCAGACTGTAGCGCCTAGAACCGCTCGGCCACCTGGGCCGGCCTCGCTCCACTGAAGATCCGCACACAAAGATTGGAAACTTGCACAGGTCATACCAATATTCAAGAAAGACAATATGATTAATCCACTAAATTACAGGCCCATATCACTAATGTCGATATTCAGCAGGATTTTGGACCATATATTGCGTTCGAATATTATCAATAACCTCGAAGAGAGCGGTCTGTTGTCACTCAGTCAACATGTATTTAGAAAATATAGTTCTTGTGAAACACAACTATCTTTTTACTCTCGTGAACAGTTGAGCCCTATCGACAAGAGATTTAAATTGATTCCTAGCAGGCTTTTGTTCAAAAAAATGGTTCAAATGGCTCTGAGCACTATGGGACTTAACTGCTGAGGTCATCAGTCCCCTAGAACTTAGAACTGCTTAAACCTACCTATCCTAAGGACATCACACACAACCATGCCCAAGGCAGGATTCGAACCTGCGACCGTAGCGGTCACGTGGTTCCAGAACCGCTCGACCACACAGGCCGGCCAGGCTTTTGTCACCGATCCTCACATCCGTCTTCTAACCGAACTGCGTGCCAATGAGATGGAATATCGCCTCAGTTATGCATCTGGATTCGTGATTTCCTGTCAGAAAGGTTACAGTTCGTAGTACTTGACGGAAAGTGATCGAATAAAACAGAAGTGATATATGGGTCATCCCAAGATAGTGTTATAGGCCCTCTGCTGTTCTTTATCTATATAAACGATCTACGAGACAATCTGAGCAGTTGTCCTAGGTTGTCTGCAGATGATGCTATCGTTTATCGTCTACTAATGTCATCAGATCAACCATTTGGAGAACATATATGTATGGTGCGAAAATTGGCCAATGACCCTAAATAATGAAAAGTGTCATGTTATCTACATGAGTGCTAAAAGAAATCCGTTAAACTGCGGTTAAACGATAAGTCAATCAACTCTCAAGTTCGTAAATTCAACTAAATATCTAGGAACTACAATTACGAACAACCGTAATTGGAAAGAAAGCGCAGAAAATGTTTTGGGAAGGCGAACCAAAAACTGCATTTTATTGGCAGAACACTTAGAAGATGCGACAGATCTACTAAAGATACTGCCTACACTACGCTTGTCCGTCCGCTCTTGGATTACCGCTGCGCCGTGTGGGATCCTTACCAGATGGGATTAACAAAGTACACCGAGAAAGTTCAAAGAAGAGTAGCACGTTTTGTATTATCGAGAAATAAGGGTGATAGTGTCACGGAGATGATACACGATTTGGGGTGGAAACAATGATCATAATAAAATAAGGGAAGTCAGAGCTCGCACGGAAAGATAAAGGTGTTCCTTTTCTTCCCACGCGCTGTTCGAAAATGAAATGAATTTGTGGTGTCATCGCCAGACACCACACTTGCTAGGTGGTAGCCTTTAAATCGGCCGCGGTCCATTAGTATACGCCGGACCCGCGTGTCGCCACTGTCAGTGATAGCAGACCGAGCGCCACCATACGGCAGGTCGAGAGAGACGTACTGGCACTCGCCCCAGTTGTACAGCCGACGTTCATAGCAATGGTTCAATGACAAATACGCTCTCATTTGCCGAGACGATAGTTAGCCTAGCCTTCAGCTACGTTTGCTACGACCTAGCAAGGCGCCGTTTTCAATTGATAATTAATATTATGAAGCATGTACCGTAACGAGAGATGTTCTACAATTGTGGAGTAAAGTTAAGTATTACATCATCTACGTACTTTATTTGCAATTCTCAAGACATTGTCCTGTTCCAGACCTCACGCCAGTCAGCGTGTAATTAAACGCGTGCATTTCGGCCTCCTCTAGAAACACAGTGTTCGCTCTTCTGCCAACACTACAGAATTATTGTGAAGGTGGTTCGATGTACCCTCAGCTACGCACTTAAGTATGTTCAGGACTCGTCAATACAATCTAAAAAAAAAAGAGAAGAACAGCATTTTGACATCAGAATTCTCCTAACGGTTGAGAATAAGCCGGTGTTTGAGTGCGACAGACTGAAACAAAAGAGGGATTCTCTACGTCCCTTCCGTGGGTCGTATCTCGCTACTGACAAGGTACTGTTATCTTGCGGCGTATCCTTCAGCGATCAAGATTAATTTCGCGTTTCTTTGTTACTGCCTGTTTGTTTGAAGGTCTGCGGTTCCATCAACATCCGACTTACGTCCTGGTTCCATAATCTTGCGGCAGTTTCTCGCTTCCAAATCCATTTTCTCCCGTCGTTCTTGCCGAAACATCACGTATTATCTGAAAAGTCCCATTTTACTCTTCGTAACATCTAATTTTGGGCTTTTCCGTATTCATCACAGCCACATTTATCTGATACTGCCAGTGCCTTTCAATAATGTTTTTCTCCTATCTATTGTTATTCGTTCTTTAAGTCTAAAGTTAGCACCCGAACTTCCTACAGATGTAGAGATTTTAAACCTAAGCGCCAATACATTTAGTACAGTGTTGTGCGATTCCTCACTCACAGTTCTGTCATGTCAAGAAGTTTTCACAACAGTGAACGATAAAGTGTGGACACACCATTCATACTTCTCAAAAGTAATGTACTAAACAGGCCGAATGAGAAACACTTTACTTATCAAAAACCTGGAGCGTCAACTTTTGTGCTCTGCCGGAGAACAATGCCATAAGACTTTAGAGGGTAACTGTACGATATGCCACGTCTACATTTCCAGTATATCTGTACACCACAGGCCACCAAATACTGTGTGGCGGAGGGCGTGTATTGTAGTGGAGTTGCGAGCACATGACGCGATAAGGAAAATATACAGATGGAGCAGAGACGAAGGGGAAATAATTCTAGCGACGATAAGGACCGCTGACACAACAAAGGTCAGACAGCTATTGCCCAGAGCGTAGGGACGCGTATCTCGGAAACGGCAAAGCTCGTGGACCGTTCGCGTGCTACTGTCGTGATCATCTGCGGAAAGTGGCTGAAGAACAGTTTAGACACGAGTAGGCGACAGAGTGTTGGACGTCCATGTCACATTACAGAATGTTGGGGTCGATGGCTTGCCCGTGCTGTACGAGAGGCGTTTGAAAAGTCCGAGAGATGGCACCACCGGCGCGTATCGAGGTCACGTTTAGTTAGTAGCATCTTTGGAAAGAACGCACACCAAGTTTCAGACATATTGGTCTATTTCTTTGTGTTTGACATACGTGTGAATCAAGGAAGTCGAGTTGATCGTCGAAAAAATGGACGAAAAAGAATATAGTGTGGTGATTAAACATTACTTTATGAAAGGCATAACGCCTCAGGAGACTAAAGAGAAGCTTGATAAACATTACGGTGACTCTGCACCTTCGATTAGAACAGTTTGTAAGTGGTTTCAAAATTTTCGGAGTGGCCATATGGGCACAAGTGATGCTGAACCTTCTGGACGCCCTGTGGAGGTTACGACTCCAGAAATCATTGATGAAATCCATGATATGGTGACGGGTGACAGAAGAGTTAATGTGCGTGAGATTGCTAGTGCTGTGGGCATCTAGAACGAACAGGTACATAATATTTTGCATAAACATTTGGACATGAGAAAGCTATCTGCAAGATGGGTTCCGCGATTGCTCACGCTTGACCAAAAGCGGAATCGTGTGAATTGGTGCAAGGATGGTTTGCAGCTGTTCAGGAAGAATCCGCAGGACTTAAAGCGTCGTTTCGTCACTGTGGATGAAATATGGATAGATTACTATACTCCTGAGACTAATGAACAATCTAAACAATGAGTTACCAAGGGAGAACCTGCACCAAAAAAGGCGAAGACCAGTCCTTCGGCCGGAAAGGTTATGGCGACTGTCTTTTGAGATTCGCAAGGGATAATCCTCATCGACTATCTGGGAAAGGGTAAAACTATTACAGGTGCATATTATTCATCGTTACTGGACCGTTTGAAAACCGAGCTGCAAGAAAAACGCTGGCGATTGTACCTCAAAAAAGTCCTTTTCCATCACGCAATGCAGCAGCACACCCCTCAGCAGTTGTGGTCGCAAAATTAATGGAAATGGGATTCCAACGCGCTTCACATCTTCCCTATTCTCGAGACTTGTCTCCCTTGGACTACTATTTGTTCCCCAATTTGAAGAAATGGCTGGCGGGACAAAGATTTTATTCAAATGAGAAGGTGATTGCAGCAACTAATAGCTATTTTGCAGACTTGGACAATTCCTATTATTCGGAAGGGATCAACAAATTAGAACAGCGTTGAACGAAGTGTATAAGTCTAAAGGAGACTCTGTCGAAAAATAAAAAAGGTTTACCCCAAACACGTAAGTAGTTTTTATTTTTGCACGGACTTTTCAAACGACCCTCGTAAAGCAGGGTAAGCAGCGACCTGTGACAGATATAACGTCAGGACATCGTTAAGTACGACTGCAATGAGCACGGTATCATCGACATTGGACCGTTTATCAATTGAAACGTGTGTCGTCGCCTGGTCAGATGAATCACGTTTCTTGTTACATCAGATCGGTGGTCGTGTCTGGATACGCCGTCGTCCAGGCGAACAGCTACTCGAAACGTGCATCACGCCATAGATGCAGGTAGATGGGGTGAGTACTATGCTACGGGGAAATTCAACTGGGCTTCCAAGAGAACCAGTGGCAGTAATCGAAGGCACCATGAGCGTTGTGGATTACGTCAACATTATTGCCGACCAGTTGCACTCTTTCATGATTGGCACCTTCACCAATGGTGACGGCATCTTCCAGCAGCATTACTGTCCGTGTGACGAGGCCAGACTCGTCCAAGAGTGGTTGGAGGAGCATGTTAGTGAAGTCATGTTAAAGTCTTGGCCACCAAATTCGCCTGATCTGAACCGGATGTAGCACATCTGGGTCGCTATCGGTCGCTAGTTTTGCGCCCACTACCCACCAGCCTGTCATTTACGCGAATCACGCGATCTTTGCGTAGACACCTGGTGCCACAAACCTCCGGAAGGCTACCAAGGAATCGTCGAATCCACGCCACGCAGAATTGCTGCTGCATTATGTTCCGTAGATGAGCCAACACGATATTAAGCAGGTGGTCATAATGTATTGATTTATAAGTTTGTGTTGTGAATAGTGATCGTCCTTTAACGCTACACTGGGGTACGCCCGATCTTACTCTTACGGCCGGCCGCGGTGGCCGAGCGGTTCTAGGCGCTACAGTCTGGAACCGCGCGACCGCTACGGTCGCAGGTTCGAATCCTTCCTCGAGCATGGATGTGTGTGATGTCCTTATGTTAGTTAAGTTTAAGTAGTTCTAAGTCCTAGGGGACTGATCAGCTTAGAAGTTAAGTCCCATAGTGCTCAGAGCCATTTGAACCATTTACTCTTACGCGTAAATATTTCTCTCCGTTAAGAATGACACGTGTAGTATCTGCTGAATTTGTCAATACTGTCACAAAGCTGGTACGATATTCCGTAAGCTCTTATTTTGTTCATTGGGTAACAGTAAAGAAATGTATCGAACGTGTTATGGAAGTCTAGGAACACATCAACCATGGCGCCGTTATCTATTGCCCTCTGAGCTCGTGGACGAACAGAGTGAGCTGGGTTTCACACGGTCGTCTTTTGCGGGATGCATGTTGATTGCTAATGAGATTTTGTGTAAATACGAGGAGGGGTGGGGGGGAGGAGAAAGGAAAGGAACTGTTGATATCAGCTGCATCAGTGCTTTGTGCAGGATCTGTGGCGACGAGTGGAAATGTGTGCTGCGCCTGAATTCGAAGCCGAGATTAGCTGCTTACTACACAGCGGCGTTAACCAATGCGCCACCCGGGCATATCCATATCCTTCATGCTCACTACTTAGAGATTTCCTGCTGGAGGTCGGACTTAATTGGGCATCCGCACTGAATGTGGTGGATACAATGCCCATCGAGGCGAATTAATGATACGAACGCGTGTCTGTTCTTCCGGACATGTCCAGAAGAACAGATATCACGCATTCATACAATTCACCTAATGAGATTTTCGGTCTCGAGAAAGGCAATACTACACGAGCATAAAACGTCTTCCAAAATTCTACAACAGACTAACATGAGCGGTATACGCCCATAGTTTCGTGCGTCTTTTCCATTGTCTTTCGTGAAAGCGACATGACCCACGATTTTTTTCCAATTGCTTGGGAAGTTTTGTTGTTCTGCGATGTACGGCTGACTGTTTGTATGAGAAGATGAAGCTCTTTTACATACAGTATGTAGAATCGTAGAGGTATCCATTAGATACAGCGTTTTTCCATTGTTAAACGATTTTATTGCTTTTTCTATCCCGCAGTCACTTACTTCGATATCAGTATTTTATTGTTTGCATAGTTCAAAATTGCGGATTTGTTGTTGCTATAAAAAGGAAAAATGATGAAGTGACAACACAATAACATCAATAGGAATACCGATACAACTGCTTCGTACTGTGGCTGAACAATGTTTACAATCAAATTACTTTCGATGTTGCAATGGCAACTCATAAAATTCGAAATAGAGCGCTGGATTTACGTAGGGATTTCGGCAGATTACAAAAATTTTAAAAAGCTCAGTGTTAATACGAAGATTTTATGAAAGGAGAATGGGTGCGCCTGTGGGAAATTTTGCTTTTAGACGGAACAGCTGTTTCAAAAACGATGGTCTATTTCGTCCCAATGCAAAAAGCATGTCATTAGCATCACATTATGTAGGCTTGGTATAGTCACAGTATAGGGTTGGATTCATTCCTGTGAAATGTAGATGTGTCAGGGAACGATCGTGGTTAAACGAGCTGCTCTTCCAGACCGTGAAGGCCCACGGGGTATCTAGTATCTACCGGCCGTCGTCCCATCCTCTGCCTAGAGGCGTCCTGCAGATGTATGGGGAGGCATGTGGTCAGCACAGCGCTGTCTCGGCCATTTTGCAGACTTTCCGGAACGCGGAGCCGCTATTACTCAATCAAGTAGCTCCTCAACTGGCATCGCGAAGCGAAGTGTAACCCTTACGTCATTCCGCCGAGGAAAAAAAAATCCTTGGAGGTACCGGGAATCGAACCCGAGTCCTGCGCATTGCAGCCATTTACGCCGCTCACTGTGCTGCAGAGCCAAGCGACAAATAGTTGATATCAGCCGTCTTGGATGAGGGACGTCATGAAGCCAAGGTCTGTGTAGGATAATAGGCTCAATACACTCAAAATATGTACCCTATTTAGCTTAGAAGCATTCCTGGCCTCATGCCAAATCTGGTAGGTATTTTGGGTCACCAAACGATGTCGTCTCTGGTGATGCCTATGTTAACTGGACGGTAAAGTCTGTCCATCCTCTTGGCTTCCATCCGTGCTGCACTTAGCAGTTACTTTGAATGTTAAGTAGTGGTCATAACATAGAAACTCGACCGTTTCTCCTCCCTTAGTGCACAGAAATTTTGTTTGGGATGGAAGATGTCGTGAAACAGCAGATACAAACTTAAAAGAGAACACAAATGTCGTGCTAACATGGCGTACAACGTAGTGTTGTTGTTAACTGCTGCTTGTGCGAAAGGTTTACGAACCAGCAGACAGGTCTGATTACTGGCTTCAACAGGGGCAGCATCATAGACGTTTACTCGCTTTGTGGCTAAACTCGTCGGCAGCTTGTAATGCGACTCTCCTCTTGGACAGGTGTGCTTAATGATACGTCTTCAGATTTGAGAAATAGCCACTTACACTAAACGTGTTGGTCAGAACCGGTTCAGTGCTAAGAAGCAGCTTACGGAAACCAATAAATCTGCATTAAACACAACCAAATGAATGTTTCTGAAGTTTACTATCCCAGGATTGATTTACAGTATCTGTCCAACAAAAGTATCTTACCTGAATCACCAAGAGAGAAAGCGTAGTGGTAAGCTATTTGACTCGAATTCTGGAGGACGGGATTCGAATCTGTCTGGCTTACTAGCTTTAGAATATCCACAGTTTCGTAAAATCACGTAAGGCGAATGCTGTGACGGTTCCTTTGTAGAAGATACGGCTGATTTTCTTTCCCCATCCGAGCTTGCGCTCCGTCTCTAACGACATGATCGTCGACAGGACATTAGGCTCTAATCTTTCTTCCTTTTCAGTTTGACGAATGCTCCACAGCCCAAGTCGTGCGTTACCTGGCTAACAGGGGTTAATATAGGTCTGCCACTTGGCGTTTTTACTCTCTATCTAATTCTCCACTATGGTGTGAGGAAGACTGCATGCATTATAGTATAGCCCGTCTAGATGCCTCTACTCTCCCTAATCATTTTTACAGCACTTCTTCAATTCCCCGGAGAACTGTGCCATTTAACATCTTATCGGTCCGGATTTTGAGCGCCCTTCTGAAACGCTACATTTCGAACCTTCCAATCCCTAGTCAGCCGTTGTGGCCGAGCGGTTCTAGGCACTTCAGTCTGTATCCGCGCTGCTGCTACGGTCGCAGGTTCGAATCCTGCTTCGGGCATGGATGTGTGTGATGTCCTTAGGTTAGTTAGGTTTAAGTGGTTCTAAGTCTAGGGGACTGATGACCTCAGATGTTAAGTCCCATAGTGCTCAGAGCCATTTGAACCACTTGAACCTCCAATCCCTATCCTTTCGACCACTGCAAATATACTGATCTCACTTCGGTAAGAATGGGCAGTTCTACATCTATATCTACGTACAAACACCGCAAGCCACCGTACGGTGCGTGGCGGAGAGTGTCCTGTGCTACAACTTGTCGATTCCTTTCCTGTTCCATTCGCAGATAGTGCGAGGAAAAAACGACTGTCTGTATGCCTCCTTATGGGCCCTAATTTCTCGCTTCTTATCTTCGTAGTCCGTACGCCAAATGTCCGTTGGAGACAACAGAATCGTTCTGCAGTCAGACTCAAATGCAGTTCTCTAAATTTTCTCAGTAGCATTCCTCGAAAAGAACGACGCCTTTCCTCCAATGATTCCCATTTGAGCTCCCGGAACAACTCCGTAACAGTTGCGTATTGTTCGAACCTACCGGTAACAAATCTACCAGCCCGCCTCTGAGTTGCTGCGACGTCTTCCTTCAATCCGACCTGGTGCGAATTCCAAACACTCGAGCACTACTCAAGAATAGGTCGCACTAGTGTCCTATATGCAGGGTCTCCTATACAGACGAACCACACCTCTCCAATATTCTCCCAATAAACCAAAGTCGAGCATTCGCCTTGCCTACCAAAATTCTCCCATGTTCGTTCCATTTCATATCGTTTTTCAATGTTACGCTCAGATATTTAAAAGACACGACTGTGTCAAACAGGAAACTATTAATGCCGTATCCGAACATTAGGGGTTTGTTTTTCCTACTCATCCGCACTAACGTACATTTTTCCACATGTAGGGCTACCTGCCATTCATCACACCAATTAGAAATCTTGTGCAAGTTGTATTGTATCGTCCTATAGTCACTCAGGCCCGCCCGGTTAGCCGTGCGGTCTAACGCACTGCTTTCCGGGCGGGAAGGCGTGCCGGTCCCCGGCACGAATCCGCCCAGTGGATTAGTGTCGAGGTCCGGTGTGTCGGCCTGTCTGTGGATTGTTTTTAACGCGGTTTTCCATCTGCTACGGCGAATGCGCACTGGTTCCCCTTATTCTGCCTCAGTTACACAACAAAATTACTCTACCACGCAAACATGGGGCTACACTCGTCTGGTGTGAGACATTCCTGTGGGGGGGGGGGGGGGGGGGGGGGGGGGGGGGGGGTTAACTGGGGGCCGAACCGCACAATAACCCTGGGTTCCTGGGTTCGGTGTGGGGCGGCGGTAGGGTGAGTGGACTGCTGCAGCCTGTTGTGGGGTTGTGAACCACTGAGGGCTACGGCGGGGACGAAACTTCTCCGTCGTTTCTAGGTCCACAGTTCAATGCAATATCGTGCAGTCACTCAACTTTGACACCTCCCTGTGCACCACAGCATCATCAACAAACAGCCGCATATTGTTGCCCACCCTGCCCGCCACATTATTTATATCTGAAGATACTCTTGTCTCTGATGAACACTCGCCGTCGAGGAGAATATATTGGGTACTGTTATTTAAGAAGTCTTCGAGACACTCACGTATCTGGGAACCTATTCCGCATGTTCGTACCTTCTTCATCAGCCTGCAGTCGGACATCGTGTCAAACGCTTTCCAGAAATCTGGAAATATCGCATCTGCCTGTTGCTCTTCATCCACAGTTCACAATGCGTCAGTAGAGGTAACCTGAGTTTCACAAGAGCGATGCTTTCTAAAACCGCGCTGCTTCGTGGACATAAGCTTATCGGCCTCTAGGAAATTTATTGTATTCGAACTGAGAGTATGTTCCAGAATCCTGCAGCAAAACGATGTTAAGAATATTGATCTGTAATTTTGCGTGTCTGTTCTTTTACCCTTCTTACACACAGGAATCACCTGCGCTCTATGTAAAACCAGACTGGTATTCCATGTGGGCCTGGCGACTTGTTTTCAACTCTTTCAGTTGTTTTCTGCGCCAGGAATGCTTATTACTATGCCGTCCATACGGAGCTCTATACGATGCCCAAAAGACGGTATGTCTGTTCGATTCCCCTGCGCGAATGACTTCTCAAACGCGAAATTTCAAACTTCAGCTTTCGTTTGGCAATCTTCAATTGCCACACCAGGCTGGTCAACGTGTGTCTGGGTAGAAGACTTAGACCCGCTTAGCGATTTTACTGGGGACAGGAATGCACAATGGACATGAATGTATGGAGGTGATCAGGCAGGATGCTTACGAACAGAACCCTCTGTGCCCTTGTTTTCTTCCGACTTCCGACCTTCAAATAGCCTTACTCAGACTGTTACAGGGTGACCGGGAAGTGATTTTTAGCGTTCCCCAAGGTAGTGTTATAGGTCCTTACCTGTCCCTTATCTATATAAACTATTTGGGAGACAATCTGAGCAGCCGTCTTAGATTGTTTGCAGCTGACACTGTCGTTTATCGACTAATAAAGTTATCAGAAGATCAAAACAAACTGCAAAACGATTTAGGAAAGATATCTGAATGGTGCGAAAATTGGCAGTTGACCCTAAATAACGAAAAGTGTGAGGTCCTCCACATGAGTGCTAAAAGAAATTAGTTAAACTTCGGTTACACGATAAATCAATGAAATCTCAAGGCCGTAAATTCAACTAAATACCTATGTATTACAATAATGAACAACTTAAATTGGGAGGAACCCATAGAAAATGTTGTTGGGAAGGCTAACCAAGGACTGCGTTCTATTGGCAGGACACTTAGAAAATGTAACAGGTCTACTAAGGAGACTACCTACACTTCGCTTGTCCGTCCTCTTTTAGAATACTGCTGCGCGGTGTGGGATCTTTACCAGATAGGACTGACGGAGTACATCGAAAAAGTTCAAAGAATGGCTGCACGTTTTGTATTATCGTGAGATATGGGAGAGAGTGTCACAGAAATGATACAGGATTTGGGCTGGACATCATTAAAAGAAAGGCGTTTTTCGTTGCGACGGAATCTTCTCACGAAATTCCAATCACCAACTTTCTCCTCAGAATGCGGAAATATTTTGTTGACACCTTCCTACATAGGGAGAAACGATCACCACGATAAAATAAGGGAAATCAGAGCTCGTACGGAAAGATATAGGTGTTGGTTCTTTCCGCGCGCTATACGAGATTCGAATAAAAGAGAATTGTGGAGGTTGTTCGATGAACCCTCTGCCAGGCACTTAAATGTGATTTGCAGAGTATCCATGTAGATGTAGATGTAACTTGGACTCGGAACCAAAGCGCATCTTGGTATTTTTAACATTGACAAATCGTTGTCAGAGGTGAAAGAAGCGACAAATGACAGAAGACATCGCAGGACCGACTCCAAATCGAACCCTGTATCTCTGAAATGCAGTCTGACAATGAGCCACACACCGACGATGTGATTTTTGCTTTTTTATAGTTGATATCAAGGTTCGGTGGAAACTCATCGGCCTGGAACAGAATAGGGATGAACATTTTAAAAAAATACGTAGGTGTTTTTTTAGATACAACACACAGCCTGGTGGCACCAATGCCGTAGAAAAAAATTCATCTACGTTTCCAATACATCTATGTTTCCAAAACATCGATTACTTTTTTTACAGTCGAGTATGGATATGGTTTAGACATACCTGAAACTGAAAGAAAACAGATACTTTCATAATGCACAAACTCCTTTATTGGAAATTACAAAGATAATTTTAACTAAAATTCAGTTTTTCAAAAACTCTAAGGCTGCATGCCACATAGTCAGAAATACAAACGTACCGAGCGATGCTAGACGGCCGGCCGGAACGGCCGAGAGGTTCTAGGCGCTACAGTCTGGAACCGCGCTACCGTTACGGTCGCAGGTCCGAATCCTGCCTCGGGCATGGATGTCTGTGATGTCCGTAGGTTAGTTAGGTTTAAGTAGTTCTAAGTTCTAGGGGACTGATGACCTCAGAAGTTAAGTCCCATAGTGCTCAGAGCCATTTTAACCATTTTTGATACTAGACGTCCAGAATTAATGCACGAAATTCTGTTGGAAATCTTCGGATGATAAAACATTACCGGACGACTGGCTGTAAGGATGCCTTCAGTGTCCATAATATTTGGCTGCAAGGCGGTTATGTCTAACACATTTCTTCAAAAAAAATAATAAAATAAATAAATAAAAAAATAAAAAATGGTTCAAATGGCTCTGAGCGCTATGGGACTTAACTTCTGAGGTCATCAGTCCCCTAGAACTTAGAAATACTTAAACCTAACTAACCTAAGGACATCACACACATCCACGCCCGAGGCAGGATTCGAACCTGTGACCTTAGCGGTCGCGCGGCTCCAGACTGTAACTAACCTAAGGACATCACACACATCCATGCCCGAGGCAGGATTCGAACCTGTGACCTTAGCGGTCGCGCGGCTCCAGACTGTAGCGCCTAGAACCGCTCGTCCACTCCGGCCGGCCACACTTCTTCCTGCACGCATAGTCCACACGTATGAATTACACTGTTAGTGGCAGCCTTTTTTTTTTTTTTTTTGTCCACCGTTTGAGTTCGAGTATTTTTTTCACCTGCTCCCGTGAGAAACGCTTTTATGGAGTTTTAGTCCGAATTACAAATTGTGCTGAAGAGCGTTTACAAAATTTTTGACTGTAGGACGACTATAATTTTCACGAATTACGTATAAATTTGATTTGACGTGTTTCTCTTATAATCGCCAATAGCTGCACACGACTGAAGCGTCGTTATTTAAACCTCGTAGTTTCGAGAAACCTAGGCTCCAATCACATAATGGGTAACGCATAAGGATACATCGATGTTAAGATGACAATAAACAGAGTATTTTTCAAAGCGAATTACTTAGAACTAAACAAAGATTTCAAATAAATTTGTACTTTGGCTAAAGATAACGGGATAAGAAGTAGTTGAAAGCAGTGCCAACATTCAGCAGACTGTATCCTTCTCGATTATGTCTCTTGCTTCTTTTCAGCCTGACACATGGCATTGGACCACTAGTTTGTTCATAGTAATGATAAAGTTCGGATTCACGAAACCAACGAATGTCCGTGTGCCACGGTGCGAGCCCTCTGAGATGACGAAAACGTCTGAGTTTGACAACAACACAAGTAAAGTACGTTTGCCCAATCGATGCATCGAATAAAAAAAAAACGACGCATCGAGTTTATCAAAGCGTTTACAGTACTGCACACACATTGTAAGTAGGGCCTTTCCTGGTAGTGAAGGAATCTGTGAAAGTCGGCTGACTTCTCGCAGGTAAGGAATTTTTTCCACCCGTTGCCAAACTTAGCTACTACACCGTACTACACGCCCTTCTATTGCAGTAGCCACTGTGAAGGCAATGTTGCTTCCAGTGTGGTGCCTCCCCTGCCAGTAAGGGCAGTGCTGATATCCCCTACATCTCTCTTCCCCTTGTGGCAGTCAATAGGTTAGGCAACGGACCGAGTGCTTAAATGCTTCCAGCATCACCTACAAAAGGACCAGCTATATTGTGCGTATTAGCACACTTCCCCATCAAAATTATCCGGACACCAATATGCGGTGTGTCCACCCTTCTCTTTTATGATGGCTTGGACTCTGCTGGGGACACCTCCAGTCTGGTGTCTGAATGTCTGCGGAGGAGTGGCAGCACATTCCTCCCCAGAAGTCGATACTAGAGATGGTAATGATGTTGAACGCTGCCGACTGGAGCGAAGTCGACTTTCTAACTCATCCCAAACGTGTTGCACTGGGTGCAGATTGAGACTCTGGGCACTCTATTCCATTTCAGGAATGTTATTGCTGTAAACCATTGGCTCTCAGAAGCTAGTTTATCACACGATGTATTCTCATGCTGATACACTCGTCTTATCCGAACTGTACTACTGTATGTAGTGCTCAATGCTGTGAAAGTGTTCATGTCCTTCGCGTTTATGGTTTTCTTAAGCACAAGGGTACCTCACCCTAATTACGAAGAACACCCCTATACCGAAACACCGCCTCCTCTGTACTTCCCCGTTCGCACTACAAATGATGGCAGGAAACATTCTCCAGGTGTTCACTACACCCTTCCATCGGATTACCACAGGCTTTAGAGTGATACATCATTCCAAACAACTCGTTTCAAGTCATTCACTTACATCACCTAAAGCATCCCTTAGGAGTGAAGACAGAAATGTATTGCTTATGAGGAGATGTTCGTCCATAGTACCCCATTCTCTTTAACTCCTTACGCACAATCATTGTACTGGGAGTACTACTGGCAGCACTTTCGAACCCATGAGTAAATCCTTCTGTTATGATGCGAGTCGGCAGCCGCTATGTTCTAAAGAGCCAAATGATATGTCGATATTGCTACTGATAAAGGTGTGGAAGGTGGCCAGACAGATCTGTCACCGTTGGAATCTGGACATGCAAGCAAGAAGTTAGTTGACGTAAGTGCAGTTTAAATACATACAATTTACTCAACTTGTGCGAAAGAGTTGCTACATTGTTGACAACTTGTCGCAGATGTGGCTAGCCATAAGCAGTGGTCCAACAAGGGTGTACGTCGAAGTGCACTGTATGTTTGCCAGTAGAGCTATCGCTAACTCCGTGTAACATTCGGCACCAACTTGCAACTATAAGCAATCTTGAACTAGCAGGCTGATGGCCAGGTACCCACCACTTATAACACCGTCCTGACGGTCTTCATTGGTCGGTAGCCTCGGGGTTCTTCATTGGTGATGATGTTCAAAGCGCCACTCATCGTACTCACGGGAATCTTCGAGGCACTGGCTCCCACAGTACTACACCTTCCCATGATTTCATGCAATGTCTTAAAGCCACTCTGCGCTATGCTGTCCATTGGTACATCAGTCTGCCTGGTTTAGGTTTAGCTGTGGCTGTTCCTTCACATTTCCACCTCACGTCCACATCACCAATAGTCGATTTCGGTGGCTTTAGAAGAGCTGAAACGCTGAAACGCCCGTGATAGATTGACACCCAATGATTAGTCCATTTTCAAAGTCACTGAGCTCTTTTGACCAACCCATTCCATTGTTGCTGCCTCGCTACAGACAATTCAATACTCCCCACGTCCTTTTGTAGTGGAGGATCCACCGCTCGTGACATCTGGTGGTCGATTCAGCATTATAGAAGGGTGTCCGGATATTTTTGATCATGTAGTATACGAGGTGCAACAATAAAGTAATGACACCGATTTTCTTTGTAAGATGTGGCAACCATGCAGGCTTGTGTAGGCACAATCTCTTTGACCTTGGTCTATAAGCTGCTTCTAGTCCAAGCGGTACATCGATGAAACTGCTCAGTCGTGAGTTGTGCTGTAATAAGTCAACACATGTTTGTGCCTCTCGTCACGGAAATGGAACCGCATAATATTGCGCAAAGGTATGTCATTTCTTTAAGCGTTAAATTGGGTGAAAACGCGACGACAACTTACGGAAAGCTTCAGAAGGCTTTTGGAGAGGAGGTTATGTCAACAGCTGTAGTTTTTCGTTAGCATAAAATGTTTAGTGAAGGCAGAACGAATGTTGAAGATGAAGACTGCAGTGGACGACCATCAACCTCACGGACAGATGTCAACTTGGCCAGGGTGCGTGAACTCGTACTATCTGTTCGAAGATTATCCTTGAAAATGATTGCAGAGGAACTGATCATCAGTCGAGAAACGATTCGTCTAATAATAACTGAAGATCTTGGTATGAGAAAAATTTGTGCAAAAATGGTCCCCTTTGCGCAATATTATGTGGTTTCATTTCTGTGACAAGAGACACAAACACCTGTTAACTTGAAACTTCCTGGCAGATTAAAACTGTGTGCTGGACCGAGACTCGAACTCGGGACCTTTGCCTTTCGCGGGCAAGTGCTCTACCAACTGAGCTACCCAAGCACGACTCACGCCCCGTCCTCACAGCTTTACTTCTGCCAGTATCTCGTCTCCTACCTTCCAAACTTTACAGAAGCTCTCCTGCGAACCTTGCAGGACTAGCACTGCTGAAAGAAAGGATATTGCGGAGACATGGTTTAGCCACAGCCTGGGGGATGTTTCCAGAATGAGATTTTCATTCTGCAGCGGAGAGCACTTGCCCACGAAAGGCAAAGGTCCCGAGTTCGAATCTCGGCACACAGTTTTAATCCGCCAGGAAGTTTCATATCAGCGCACACTCCGCCTCAGAGTGAAAATCTCACCTATTAACTTATTACAGCATAACTCACGATTGAGCAGTTGCATCGATGTGCCACTTGGACTAGAAGTAACTTATGGACCAAGGTCCAAGGTATTATACCTACAGAAGCCTGCAGGGTTGCCACATCTTGCAAAGAAAATCAGTCGCATTACTTTATTGTCACACCTCGTAGGAGACAAGGCCTGTCCGTGTAGCAGCTAGCACCACCATCTCCAGTAGCGATCATGACAATCAGTCCCAATCACCGAATGACAAACAACATTGCGAGACATTCTTATGGTCCGTCACCGGAAAAAGTCACGTTTGCTGCCGAAGGGGTCGTCTACTGCCAGGCGCCGCTGCTAGCGCCTGTAACTTCGACGCTCTGTAGCGTCGATGAATGGTGTTTTCGGTCACCGGTTCCTGCCATCTATTTGTTCCTCATGACATCCTCTACAACTCCCCGAAGTTTGCAGCAACATTTCTGGGACAGCCCGCATGTCGTCTATTCCTGCCACAGAGACGGCGTCGCCATGCTCGTACCTGGCAGCCCGCGCCACCGGAGAAACTACTGTACGTTTTCCGGCGCGGCGGTTGCTGCTACTGTGGCCTCGAGGGTCGTGTTTGGTTTGTTGCCGGCCTCGGAAGTAGGGCCGTATAACGAGAGAAAGTGGAGCGGTAGCCGCGCGGCGCCGGCTACTGTTTTGCCGCTGGTCGCACGCTCCCGCTTGCATGTTCGCTTTTTTTTCTGTTGCTTTCTCACCACGTTTCCTCCCTCTTCCCTCCTCTCCTCGCTGCCCGGGGCGGTGCAGGCTACCAGGTTTTCACCTCGCGGTCAGCTATTTCTGCTTTCAAAGCTACGCGCTGGGGACCAGTTTTGCGCCTCGTCCATAATTACCGGCTGTCGCTGGCGGGGCCGAGGTTCACGGTGAAGGCCAGTGTCTTCTGCCAGCTGACTCGTCTGCCTGCCCCAAGGCCGCGTTGTCTCCATTACACGGTAGCGCTACGCTGGTTTCTGCCGCGCAGGGAGTCTCAACAAAGGTAGTCGTCAGACTGCCACACACACAGTACTGTGTGAAGTCTCCTCACACATAGAATACTGCCCACGGCATTCCAGGAGCGCTGTGCCCTCCGCTCTGAGATCTACTTATAGTTTATTTTGATAGGCATCAACTCGAGCTGCCAATAACAATGTATTAGGTCTACAACTACACTTCCGCCGTTTTGCAATAGATAACAATAAAGGCAAGTGATGGTGCAATGGTAATTCATACACGTCATACAATGCGCTCAGTTCATTTGTAAACACGATGCCATCAAACAATTAGTCGATTTGTGACTGCATCAAAAGATGCTCACGATTGAATATCTCAATTTACGACCACAAGTCTCGTCGTTTTGCGTGAAGTTTTAATTGTTTGCTTTCACATGAAGAAATCTGCGGCTGAAGGTCAGAAAACGCCGGGTAAGACCTGTGGTGAGGCAACTATTAGTAAAAAAAGGCCCAGAGAGCGGTTTCAACGCTTCGAGAACAGTCATTTGGACGTCGAAGACCGACATTGCAGTGGAAGAGAGAAGATTTTCGAAGCTATTGAAACCGACGGAAACAGTCGCAGGAAATGGTAATCGAAAGCAAATGACGCGTTTGAGCCGAGCGCTGAAAGACAAAAGGCTGCAGTACATTGATAGACATGAAAAGATGCTTTTCCAGCATGGTAGTGCTCGATCCCATGTCGCAAAATCCGTCAAAACATATTTGGGAAAGTTAAAATGGGACGTCCTGCCCCATCCTCCAGGCATTGCTGCCCCGGGTTACAGCCGGCCGTGTTGGCCGAGCGGTTCTAGGCGCTACAGTCTGGAACCGCGCGACCGCTACAGTGGCAGGTTCGAATCCTGCTTCGGGCATGGATGTGTGTGATGTCTTTAGGTTAGTTAGGTTTAAGTGGTTCTAAGTTCTAGGGGACTGATGACCGCAGAAGTTAAGTCCCATAGTGCTCAGAGCCATTTGAACCCCGGGTTACAACCTTTTTCGATCAGTGGCACACAGCCTGCTTGACCTGCACTTCAGGTCATATGAACAGATGCAAAATTGGATCGATTCATGTATCTGCTCAAAAGACGCCCACTTCTTTCGTCGCGAGATTCGTATGCTGCCGGTAAGAAGTTTTTCACGATAAAGCCTCGAACACCAAGAAAAAACGGTGGAGGCAAATTTGTAGGCCTAATAGTTTCCCAAATCCACAACTCCTGTGGATAAACATAGCTTTCAGGCAAGTGTATAATTCCACCGCTTCGTATGTATGTCTCAGACGACCTTTTAGCTTTATAAATAATAAACAAACAATTCCTCGGGACAGAGAATCGAAATTAAATGCAAGACAAGCCTTCAAATTCTATATGAGAAGACTCATTTGATGGAAAATTTACATAAAAGTATCATAAGATTCCCATTATAAACGAACTGCGGGTCAATTGTACATGTGCCATATCTCAAAGAAATCGTACTATCATATGCGAAACTTTGGCATTACAATACCGCTGCCTTCCCTGATGCGTTACTTGTATCAGAAACTGCATCTCTAGGACGGCATTCAAAACTTGATGAGACTCCGGAGTAGTTCTAACCAAAATTTATGGTCCCAGTATAAAAAGCTTACGGATTAAAAGAAAAACTACGTACCAATATACAATACGAGGGAATTTCAATGATGCAATGCGTAGAAGACGTATGAAGTCCTACGGTCACATCTACAAATTGGACAACAATAGATTAACAAAAAGCTACTTAATATAAGAAATTCAAAAAAGGTACAAACTGTTTGGTAAGAAGATGTTAAGCAGGACTTACGAAAAATAAATGCCACAGAAGACACCATCAGACAGCGCAAAGTCTTTGGACTCGTAGTTGCAAATCACAAATCCGCAGAAAAAGCTAGAAGAACCAGAGGAACAGTGAACTCATAATGAGATTCTGGTAAGATTACAAGAAAAAGAAAGTTTCAGACCAAGCGAACAAGTTCAAACGCGCTTTTTAACGGGCACTACGAAGCAAGAAGAACAAACACTACGACATATTTGTTTTTTATTTTTGTTTCTTAAGGCTGTGGCAAAGCCAGTCATGTCTTCAAAATATCCTTTCTTCCAGGAGTGCTAACCTCGCAGGTTTAGCAGAACTTTTGTGACGTTTGGAAAGTAGGAGATGAGGTAGTGACGGTAGTAAAGCCGTGAGGAAGGGTCGTGAGCCGTGCTCGTGTAGCTCAGTGGGTCGAGCATTTGCCTACGAAAGGCAATGGTCCCAGGTTCGAGTCCCAGTCCGGTACATAGCATTTATATGCCAAGAAATTCCACTTAGAATAACTTCTTTGATTTGTTACAGCTCTGTTCATAATCACCCTGACATCGATGTATTAAAGGAGTTAAATACAAGGCTACTATAAATAATTCGTTCGTTTTGACGGCTTTATATTTTTCAAAGTATTACATGGACATACATGACTGATGGGTGAATAAAACCGTCCTTTTACCAAGTTTGCATTTTGCACTCTACAAATGTTCTATGAGTGAACTCTGATCACACGACACGCGTCCAACCGATAGTGAAGTTCGTCCCATCCCTTATGTAGTAACACCCTGTCAGTGGTCATTACAGCAGCACTGATGTTCCAGTGTTCTTGGTGGTAGGGGTACATGAACGCGGTCTGTACTGTACCCCCAAAGCAAAGTCACAAGGCGTTAGGTCAGGTGACCTGGGGGGACAAGGGAATGGAGCCACGTCATCTAGTAGTTTAAGTAGCGACTAAGTAGTTTAAGTAGCTCTAATGAGGAGGTGCCCCGACTTGCTGGGAGATTAAACTGTCAGAATCAGCAGTCTTTTGTGGAAATAATAACAACTGAAACATATCGAGGTATGAGACTGAGATTTTCACTCTGCAGCGGAGTGTGCGCTGATATGAAACTTCCTGACGGATTAAAACTGTGTGGCGGACTAAGACTCGAACTCAGTCCCGAGTTCGAGTCTCGGCCGGCCCACAGTTTTAATCTGTTTGGAAGTTTCATATCACCGCACACTCTGCTGCAGAGTGAAAATCTTATTCTGGAAGCATCTCCCACGCTGTGGCTAAGCCATGTCTCCGCAATATCCTTTCTTCCAGGAGTGATACTTCTGCAAGATACGCAGAAGAGCTTCTGTGAAGTCTGGAAGGTGGAGACGAGGTACATGCAGAATTGAAGCTGTGAGGACCGGCCGTGCGTCGTGCTTGGGTAGCTCAGTTGGTAGAGCACTTGCCTGCGAAAGGCAATGGTCCCGAGTTCGAGTCTCGGTCGGCCCACAGTTTTAATCTGTTCGGAAGTTTCATATCACCGCACACTCCGCTGCAGAGTGAAAATATCATTCTGGAAACATCCCCCAGGCTGTGGCTAAACCATGTCTCCGCAATATCCTTTCTTCCAGAAGTGCTAGTTCTGCAAGGTTCAAAAATGGTTGAAATGGCTCTGAGCACTATGGAACTTACATCTATGGTCATCAGTCCCATAGAACTCAGAACTATTTAAACCAAACTAACCTAAGGACATCACACAACACCCAGTCATCACGAGGCAGAGAAAATCCCTGACCCCGCCGGGAATCGAACCCGGGAACCCGGGCGCGGGAACTGCAAGGTTCGCAGAAGAAGAGCTTCTGTGAAGTTTGGATGGTAGGAGACGAGGTAGTGGCAGAATTGAAGCTATGAGGATCGCTCGTGAGTGGTGCTTGGGTAGCTCAGTAGGTAGAGCACTTACCCGCGAAATGCAAAGGTCCCGAGTTCGAGTCTCTGTCCGGCACACAGTTTAAATCTGTCAGGAAGTTTCACATCAAGGTATGAGGTACACTTCACAGACTTCTCAAAGAAAAACGGCCCATATAGCTTCGTCTGTGGCATTGCACAAAAAATACAACCTTCGTCGAGTCTCGTTCATGCGCCACAATTTCATGAGGATTTGCTCCACATTCTCACATTATGCCAGTTAACCTTTCTACATAAAGGGAAGGTTGCTTCGTCGCTGAACATCAGCTTGGAGGTGAAATATCCATCTTCAAGAGCTTCCTGCGTTGTTATGTAAAACTGAAGGCGACGGTAATAATCTTCCGGTTTTAATTGTTTTACGAGCTGCAAACAGCCTGTTTGAAATGTAACCGCCGTCGTAAAATCTTCCACACAGTTTGCTGCAGTATTCCAGGTTTGTGGCTTGCGCGGACCGTGATCTTTTTGGACTTTGCGAAACTTTCTTCACCCTCTCCACGGCTGCATCTGGCACAGCTCGTCAACCAGCACTTTTCTGTTTACGGCGACAATCCGTCTCCCTAAACTGTCGATACCAATGCACACTGTTCTGTTTACATGGTGGTTCTTTTCCATAATTCCTTCTGAATGCACGCTGCAATCTCATAAAAATAAAGATCTCGCTTACTTCAACACACAAAAATTGGCAAGGCAACAGGATCTTTAATCACGGAAACCATGTATATCTAAGAAATAACAATTTTAATATGGTAAATAGTATTAAAATGATTTGAGTGTTTACACTGACAGTGTAAGAAAATAATACTGATTATGAACTAATCAAGTTAACATAACAGCACTTCTACTAGTGCTGCTGCTGCCACTAATAATGATAATAATAATAGTAATAATGACAATCATAATAATAATAATAATAATAGTAATAATAATGACAATAATAGCAATAATAATAGTGGTAGATATAAAAAGAATTTATAGGTGTACAAAAAGGTGTTTTCTAAAATAGCGAATTCTGGGAAAAGGAAATGTAGGAAGACTGGAGCAGCTAAGAATACTGGGAAATGAGGAAGATCTGGTTGGAAATAAGGATGTACATGGGTAATGAGTGCGTACAGGAAACAATGGTAATCATTATGGTTGCTTTGGTAAATATGTCATCAATTGTTTTCTGAAGCTGCAAATGTTACTCAGTTCTCTAATATAATGCGGGAAGTTATTCCAGAGTCGGGTTCCCACTGCTGAGAAGGGCTTCGAGAAAGACGCTGAACGATGGAGTGGGACAAGAGTCGCGCGCTACCAATATTACGGTTCGGTAGTTTTGGTACATTACATAAATGACGTAGTAAATGGTAGAATTACCTGTAGCACTCGTAGACTTGGTAGGTAAAGAAACATAAATGAATGTGTAAGAGAGAAACTGGGAGCCGGCCACTCCTCTTTGACTTTTTGTTTGTTTGTTTTGCACGTAATTAGAACCACACATCTTTCAGTTTTCTTATATTGTGTATTTTATATTCGTACAGAACATAAATCGCATTTTATAAGTAATAAAAATTAGTTGATCGCGTAACTCCTGTGCTTTAATGTAACCAAAGCAATTAGCAGTTACTTTTGATTAGTGCAGTTTATATGGACAAACATATATAATTGTTGTTAGTTTATACTCAGTAGAACAAGCCTCATCGTAATCAAAGGCAAGAGTTTCCTGTTATAACTGATAAATGCGAAAGTTGTTTATGAGTAACAGAAATATGTTTTACATAACTTCGACGAAGTATTGTAGCAATGTTTGATGCATTTTTGTTTTGTGGATTTTTTGTTTTACTTTTTTTTGTTAAGAAAATTGATTTTTGTAGCGTTATATGATAACTCTATTTTTTCTTTATTTTCAATACAACGGCTATTTGTTTCACGTTACAAATCAACAAGTTTCGATGAACCCTGAATGAAACACAGACAGTTTCAGATTTGGTATAAATACTGTTTGTTCTTAGGCAACAGACAAGAGGATAACTATGTAGATCAAAAATGTTCCGTTGCTTACCTGGTCGTTCATATATCGTCACGCTTTTTCTAGATGATTCACCGATTCACGTTTTTAGGGGAATCTAGTAAGATGCTGATCACATACATAAAGAAAACGATCGCTATGAGGTAACGTCCGATAAGTACACAACACATCTAACGTACAGAAAACGTGTGTCGACCATTAATGACCAAAGTTACTAGAAAACTACCTAAACTACACTTACTTACGGTAGTCTACTGTAGCCTACGGTAGTTTTTCAACTCTAAGTGAGAGAGAGAGGATTTTCCTTTGATGGGGACTAGTGTTTCTGCCATGTTATTCAGACAAGAGCGGTAAGGTCGAGGAGAGAGATGAGCGACAGCGTACGTTGAGAGGAGAGTACAGAAGACAGAGGATATGGAAATTGCAGCCAGAATAGTTGTGTATTGATGGTGAAACATGATCGAAGAGTTGAACATCACAGATATAACGAACACAGGCATTCATAACTAGTTTCAGACACCGTGAGCTTTCCTGAAAAGGACCCTGCAGAGTAACACCGCTCTAATCAATAATTGGAAGTATTAGCGTTTGTATAGGTTTGCAGATCGGAATATGTAGAATACTTCATGCTAGTTTAACATTCACTGCATGCCGCCTTCATGGGATTAATAAGTGACCATGCAACATCAGATAATCAGTTAACAATATGAATCCTCTGCCACTGCAGTCTGTAGCTGCCGATACAGAAGCTACAAAAGTCGAAGGAATAAAGAAGATGAAAACTTTCATCATCACGATGTGCTCCGAGCATCTGCATTCATTTACAATCAGTGACTACAAATCAGACCAAAACTTACAAATGGCGCTGAGCACTATGGGACTTAACTTCTAAGGTCATCAGTCCCCTAGAACTTAGAACTACTTAAACCAAACTAACCTAAGGACTAAGAACAGCCGACCAGTTGCAAAGGATAAAGTAATCTTTACCTAGGTTTCAATAGATATAAATCTATCTTCTTCAGAAGACGGCCTGGGGACAATGTACATCGTAATATATATTAAGGTATGAAACTTGAGTCAAGAATAAAGTTTAACATATGTTAGGAAAATATTGTATTACAAGATGTGAGAAAGATTCTTGGTACTTACAGTATTATAACATGAAGTGATATGTCCTTATCGTTTAGGCAAACATCCGCATAGTTACATTAATCATATAAAATATAGCCCTGAAAACAGGGTTTGTCAAACAAATAAAATAGGTACATAGAAGTTGCAGAGCGCCTAAGCGACTGAGTAAAATCGGCCAGCGTAGTAGCACAGCGGCCACGGCAGGTGGCGCTCATGTCGCGAACTATGTGCCGATAGGCGTACTGAAGTAACATTTGAAACATCAATATTAAATGCGTTCTTAAATAGAGTGATAATAAATAAATTGGCAAGCATTTAACATTCCCGTTATGACATTGTGGGAGGTATAGGAACAATAACGTAGATACATACATCAAAAAGACAGGTGGCGCTTCCGCCGTGAGTTACATGCAGTGGTCTATATAGCCAAATATAAAGTTATATTACCATATTAGTGAAGCCCATAGAACGTATATAAGTCAAAACATCAAGAACAATCAGTAATGGCTTTTAAGAAAATTACGAGACCTGGTCTACAATCCAGTTACTACGTAATATAGAATAAGAGAAAATTACATGAGGGCCGCTGTAGTAGCAGCCGTACATCGTGAAAAGAACACATTATATAAACGGTAGTAAACTGGAAGATTTGAAAGTGCATTATAGCTTCCTGAGGAAATAGACTACTGAGGTTACTAGCATTAATGTTATATATTACACAGTACGGGTTTAAAGCCTTCGAAAAATTGTTTACAGGCAAGGTTCAACTGATCATTCAGAATATTGCCGTCTTTGAGCTCTAGATGTTTAAAAATAAATAGCTCTTCCCACAGATCTAGTCTCCGTCCTTTGACCTGTCTATGTAGGATAACCGTGTCTTCTAACTGTTTAGGCGTATGGCCGGTTATCAAGAGGTGTTCAGCAAAGGTAGAGTTGCGAATATTCGTTCCTTTTTTACCCAACAGATGTTCTTTATATCGTGTTTTCACAGCTCTGCCGGTTTGACCAATATAATAAGAGGGGCAGTTATTACAGGTTAGCTTGTAAATACCTGAATTAGAAAACCAGTCCCTGGCAATCTCTACTGACTGTACAAGATTTCTTTTTAAACTGTTATCTGTAGAAAAGGAGACGTTACAGTTATATTTTTTATTTAGAAGACGTTTAATCCTATACGATAAGTTACCCAGGAAAGGGATGGAAATAAATTTTTTAGTTTCTGTGGTATCCGTGGGGAGAATATTTCTCAAAGTCGAACATTTTTGGGAGATTTTCTTATTGAGCAGGTAATCGATCATATTCTGGTTATACCCATTATTAACCGCAATCGCTTTGATGACATTCAATTCCTTTTTTTGATCCGCAGGTGATAAAGGAGTGGTTACCATTCGGTGGATGGCGGAATGAAAAAATGCCAATTTATGAGCTTTTGGATGGGTTGAGTCAGCAGGAATGACATTATCAGAATATGTTTCCTTGCGGAAGATATTAAAATGGAAGGAATTATCTTCTATAGAAATTGTTAAATCGAGAAAATTAAGTTCACGTTTATCATTTTGAAGTTCTTTTGTGAAGGAAATTTTTTCATGTAAACCGTTGAAAGTGTTAAAGAGATGCTCTAACTCATGATCAGTGCCATCAAAAGCAATGAAAATGTCATCAACATACCGTGCATAATAGCGGATTTTGTGGCGTAATTCTGAACTTGAATTGAAGAACGTTGTTTCCAGGGCGTTAATGAAAACCTCTGCTAGAATACCGGCGAGGGGGCTACCCATTGCTAGACCATCTGGTTGTACATACATTTTCCCGTTAAATGTGAAGTAATTGTATTTTAAAACGACCTTAAGCAAACCAATGAGTTCGGCAATCTGAGTTTCACTTAATTTTTTATGTTTAAGAAGATTCTCTTTTACAAGGTCTATGGTTTCATCAACCGGAACATTTGTGTAAAGGCTGACGATGTCAAAGGACACCAGTCTAGTGTCAGGTGTACAACTTATAGATTGAATATTGTTAATTAATTCCTTACTGTTTTTTACAGAAAAATTATTTTCAAAAGTGAAAGCATCTTTAATTTTAAAATGGAGGCGCCTAGCAAGTGTGTGATGTGGACTGCCTATACCATTCACTATAGGGCGGATCGGGTGATTTTGTTTATGCAGTTTAAACTGACTTCTGAGCACTGGTGGTTTAGGGTTCATATTTATAAGCCCTTTCTTTTGGAACTTATTGAACAAGCTGACGGAATTCGTTAAAGTACGCCGGATTTCATTTTGCAGTTCAGTAGTAGGATCTACAGTAACCTCAGTGATGTCGTTTTCCTCAAAAAACTTTACAGTCTTCTCTATATATTCATTTTTATAAGCCACGACCACGGTGTTCCCTTTGTCACTCTTAGTGATTAATGCGTCGTGCTCTCTAAGTTTATGATTAATGCTTTTTATTATACTATATTCGCCCGATTGCTTATTAGGCGATAATTTAATTTCTTTTTCTATTGTGTTGTTACATTCGTAGGCACATTTGACTTGCTCCGTTTTCTCTAATTTCAGAGATTCTAAACCGATTTTTAGATCTACAATGAGATTACAAATAACTGGATATTTATCGAGTTTAGCAGGCAAGTTATATTTAAGGCCTTTACACAACAAGTCATTTTCGGCCTGCGTAAAAGAAATATTGGTTTTATTTAGTACTCTGTCGTAAAATAGGTGCTTAACACTATTGTCTGCTGTATTATCACTTTTACTTGTGGTCCTATTACTAAACTTTAAAAGCTTTCTTTCATGTCTGGCCTTGATTATTTCTTTACGATTAGAGAGCCATTCATTAATACTATTCCACAGGTGGTCAATTTGAAAATTACAAAGATCTTTAAAGGCTTTAGTTAAAAATAGGTGTATACAGTAGGCTTCACTATTAAGGACATCTTTTTTCTTGTACAAATTTACTGTGCTCTCGGAAATGACTAAATGCACTAGCTTCTTTTTAATAGAAGGCACTCTGTTACACTGTTTAAAATTTACGTACGCCTTCACATAATCAGGGATAATGTCTTTCTCTAGGCACTGGTGATTAAAGTCAATAGCCATACCTGCTTTCACAATTTTTAATTTGATGTCCATATACCTGGATGCAGCTTTTGATACCTCGGCAGGCACGAATTTCAGTACTTTAAACATAGCTGCGCTACAGCAACGGTTCCACGTAAATCAGACTAAGAACAGCCGACCAGTTGCAAAGGATAAAGTAATCTTTACCTAGGTTTCAATAGATATAAATCTATCTTCTTCAGAAGACGGCCTGGGGAACACCTCTTGATAACCGGCCATACGCCTAAACAGTTAGAAGACACGGTTATCCTACATAGACAGGTCAAAGGACGGAGACTAGATCTGTGGGAAGAGCTATTTATTTTTAAACATCTAGAGCTCAAAGACGGCAATATTCTGAATGATCAGTTGAACCTTGCCTGTAAACAATTTTTCGAAGGCTTTAAACCCGTACTGTGTAATATATAACATTAATGCTAGTAACCTCAGTAGTCTATTTCCTCAGGAAGCTATAATGCACTTTCAAATCTTCCAGTTTACTACCGTTTATATAATGTGTTCTTTTCACGATGTACGGCTGCTACTACAGCGGCCCTCATGTAATTTTCTCTTATTCTATATTACGTAGTAACTGGATTGTAGACCAGGTCTCGTAATTTTCTTAAAAGCCGTTACTGATTGTTCTTGATGTTTTGACTTATATACGTTCTATGGGCTTCACTAATATGGTAATATAACTTTATATTTGGCTATATAGACCACCGCATGTAACTCACGGCGGAAGCGCCACCTGTCTTTTTGATGTATGTATCTACGTTATTGTTCCTATACCTCCCACAATGTCATAACGGGAATGTTAAATGCTTGCCAATTTATTTATTATCACTCTATTTAAGAACGCATTTAATATTGATGTTTCAAATGTTACTTCAGTACGCCTATCGGCACATAGTTCGCGACATGAGCGCCACCTGCCGTGGCCGCTGTGCTACTACGCTGGCCGATTTTACTCAGTCGCTTAGGCGCTCTGCAACTTCTATGTACCTATTTTATTTGTTTGACAAACCCTGTTTTCAGGGCTATATTTTATATGATTAATGTAACTATGTGGATGTTTGCCTAAACGATAAGGACATATCACTTCATGTTATAATACTGTAAGTACCAAGAATCTTTCTCACATCTTGTAATACAATATTTTCCTAACATATGTTAAACTTTATTCTTGACTCAAGTTTCATACCTTAATATATATTACGATGTTCATTGTCCCCAGGCCGTCTTCTGAAGAAGATAGATTTATATCTATTGAAACCTAGGTAAAGATTACTTTATCCTTTGCAACTGGTCGGCTGTTCTTAGTCTGATTTACGTGGAACCGTTGCTGTAGCGCAGCTATGTTTAAAGTACTAACCTAAGGACATCACACACATCCATGCCCGAGGCAGGATTCGAACCTGCGACCGTAGCGGTCGCGCGGTTCCAGACTATAGCGCCAAAACTTACAGAAACCATTTGTCAGTATCGATATTACAGAATGATTTATTCCTCGCTGATTTAGAGCTGTTATTTTAGAAGTAACCCATTACGACGAGAATGCTTTATTCCCCTATGATATACCTGATTTTAAACATGCATTAATTTTTTGTGTCCTGTGAATACATATTCCTGATACCTTTAGATTTATTCTTCATCGCCGTCTCGTCGAAACTCAGAAGTCAAAAGCACTGCATTATTTCATGTCTGATTGCCTCTCGTGTAATTTTTTTTTTTTTTTTTGGTTAAATGAAGCCCTTGATAGAGCTTCGGCAACTCACAACCAAACTGTCACCATTTAACCTAACTTAGACCTCGGGCTATGCTACACATCAGTCTATCACCACAAGCTACACCCCGAATAATAATACAGACGCAAAAGAAATATTGTCAGTATTCTCTTGTTGTTCTGTTTGTGGAGGTATGGAATCGCTCGTCACAATATCATTACGTCGCGAGTCAAAGCCAGCGACCGGTCTCCGTCGGTTCAATTGATCCACTTTTTTGGTCGGTGGCAAAGTTACAATTTCACAGATACTTTACGTCTTAGTAAAGGTGGACGAATTTTATAGTATCACTGACAAATAACCTCTAAGTCAATATCATGCCGAAAGCAAAATCAGTACCGCTCGTACGATGGCAGTTTGGGATGGTAAGGAACCCACTTCCTAGAACTGACGCTGCTCCATTGTTCCATTCGATGCCTCCCCCCACCCTTCCTCTGGCTCTGCTCCTCCCAATGATCACGTCTGGACGCTGTTGGCTGGATCGATTCCAGCGAAAGTTGTTGCTGGACTGTTTGGCAGGAATACGTCGTTCCAGACCATATCCTTTCAGAAGAAACGTGAAAGCTAAGACTAGAAATTTCTCCACCTGGTTTATCAGATAGATGCTCCCGAAATGTAAGGCATTCCAAAGTAAGGCGACTTTAACAGTACCAAAACGCCGGAAAACATTTTGCGCTAAAGAAAGAAAGAAGGGATGCACTTCCAGAAATGCTTACCGTAGTATAGCAACTGAAACGACTAGTTTTTCCGCATCCTTCCGATGTTTATGACTTAAAGTCTGTGGCTATGTTTGCTTTCAGTCTCAAAACTCCATTGTACTTTATATCGTACAATAATACAGTCTCTAAACGAATCTTGGAGTATGCTTTGCGTACAGCTAATAAAGTTTAAATCTCGCAACTCATAACACAACTGTTAGGCGCAGATGCAGAAGTAAACTCACTTCGAAATTTACCACGCTATCCAGATGCCCCTCAAAATCTGTATTACTATTTACTAACTTCTCGTAATTCTGATACTTGTTTTATTTTTGAATGCTCTACTGTTGATTTTTAATAATTAAATACACAAATTAATGCTGAACCAACTACGGATTGTAAATAATTAAATTTTTTTAAAAAAATGTGCCTTTGAAGGATGCATTGTAATTCTTGAATTATCCATCTAAATAGCACAGAATTAAATTAAGAGTTGTTTGTGAAAGGTAAAGGAAATCTGAGCCATCGGCGATATTCCTCGACACTGGCGCCACAGTACCGGTGCACTGGAAACAAGTCAACAGGCAGAAGCGTCCTCCATTGTAGGCTACTTCTGGAAAGCTAGTTGTAACCACTTATGACTAAAGCTAATGTACTCACATTGTTAGTTCCAGTTAAAAGCACAACGTCAGTCAGTGTGTGGTATTCACGCGTTTTCCGCACATCTCTCTCTAGCCCATGAGATCAAAGAACATCCGGTGCAGTTAAAGTGCGTTTAACGCTCAGCTTCATGCGTCTACCAGAACCATTTACATAAGACAATTTTGTTTACGTTTCTATGGCAACGCCTTAGTGTTGCTGCAGTAGCAGCTAGCTATTGCTTTGAGTGTTGCTTCAGTACTTCACGGTTGAAAGTTAGCAGCAATGTTGGTAGCTGCTAGGGGTCCTTTCCGCCATAGGCAGTGTAGGCGTAAATGACCTATTTCGCTATCGCCGCCTCAGAACCACAACTTACGTGGCAATTAAAAACGAAAGCATACAGAATGTAAATTTTACAATTTACAGACGCACGATCAGCGTCAGCCAGAGTGTGGTATTCCGGCATTTTCCCCATATCTGTCTCTAGCCCGTTAGGCCAGAGAAAATCCGATACAGTTAAAGTACGTTTCACGCTCAGGTTCACGCGTCTACCAGAACTAATTATGTAAGAGGATTTTGTTTACGTTTCTACCTTATTTTAAAGTGAGGTTGTGTCGACAGGAAGGGCTGCCAACCACAAAAGTAAAAATAATGCTGAATCCAGAGTGAACATGTGTCCCTCACAGACAGACTCCAGAAAGCTAGAATAACACGTAAGGAAAAGAATCATACTCACGCGCCCTCCCTGACGTCAGATACCTATAAAGGCCTGTCAGGAAATGACTGATAGACTTTCTCTCTTTTGGCTTGCAGTGAGTGTTGCAAACGTGTTTATTCCATAAGTAAACACAGAACTTTAAATCGTCTTGGTGTAACCGAATTTTGGCGCTGTGAGGACCATGGTTAGGACGATGACGTCAATACGAAATGAACATCGGACGTTTGGACAATGAAAAACATATGTCCACTTCAGCAATACGTCTTCTTTATTTTAAACCAACGGTTTGCAAACAGCGGCCCACGAAACCAATTTGTGCGGCCACAAGGGACGCTATTTTTTCGTCACGATTGGCATCATTACCGGTTTCGACTTATTACCGAGTCATCATTGATGATTTGCTTGAAAAGACGAAAAGGGGAGATAGTAAAACACTTGGAAATTAAATTACAAATCAAACTAGTTTCTGCAGTGACTTAATACGGTATTTTCACTGGCCATTCCATGAATTACGGAAAATTCAGGTTAGCCTCATCCAATGGGGACTCAGTGGTCAAGGAATCTGTGGGAACACAATTAGCAGATAACCTGCTCAACCGAGACGAGGGTTTCCAGTTTGGCAGAACATGAAGGCCTCTTATTTTCCATGGGAAAATATGTTCAGTTATACTACTAGATTCAAGTTGACAGCTAACTATTCATTTGTATGAGAATATTTAATTCACTTCATTACTTTCAACGTCCATCATTCCCTCTAGATTTTTGATTACACTGTTGGTAACAAGAGGGTCAGTCATAGGTAAAACTTTATGCGTTTGATTGTAACAGTAAAATCCTCGTGTGTGTGTGTGTGTGTGTGTGTGTGTGTGTGTGTGTGTGTGTGTGTGTGTGTGTACACGTACATAGTGATTTTTTCCACTGTGTACACACTCTAGGGATTGATCGATGGCCGAAGTGGCCGAGCGGTTGTAGGCGCTACAGTCTGGAACCGAGCGACCGCTACGGTCGCAGGTTCGAATCCTGCCTCGGGCATGGATGTGTGTGATGTCCTTAGGTTAGTTAGGTTTAAGTAGTTCTAAGTTCTAGGGGACTGATGACCTCAGAAGTTAAGTCCCATAGTGCTCAGAGCCAAGTAAAATCCTCGTGTTTGTGTGTGTGTGTGTACAATTACATAGTGATGTTTTCCACTGTGTACACACACTAGGGATTGAACGATGGCCGGCCGGAGTGGCCGAGCGGTTCTAGGCGCTACAGTCTGGAACCGCGCAACCGCTACGGTCGTAGGTTCGAATCCTGCCACGGGCATGGATGTGTGTGATGTCCTTAGGTTTAAGTAGTTCTAAGTTCTAGGAGACTGATGACCTCAGAAGTTAAGTACCATAGTGCTCAGAGCCATTTGAACCATTTAATTGATCAATGAGAGGATACGGAACAAAAAAAGGTCTAAAGAACTTACGTCCGGAAATGCATGGTTTCCTGCTAGAGACCGTTTATTCAATACTACATTGTCACAGAGACTGTGGTCTAATACGTGCTGTACTATGCAGCCATAGTTACAGTATGCACTGAAAATGGTTTCCTTGTGCCTCAACTCATGCGTGTATGGGCCATGGTACGTTGTGTCTCACGTTTAAGCTGCAGTTCGTATGCCCTGGCCCACAGTTCATCGAAGGCGATTATTCGTGACAGGACGTGGTTATGGTCCTGTTGTCAATGTGCTCAGTGGATGGAGCTTTTTGCATATTGCATCCACCGTTGAACTATCAGTTCATGCAGTATCCATCGCAATGCGATTTTGCGCAGTTGCAACTATGACCGAAATATGCTGTGGATGGTGCATTTTTCGATGCCCCCTCTAACTCCAGTGGCGTCCATCGTCTGTCTTCCTCCAGGAACTGCTCGATGATGGCACATGACACATCGATTCGCACACTTACAGATTGTCGGAGTGTTGCTGATTACACGTTGCGACCTGCCCTTTCTGAAACATTCCTACCCACTCAACTGCACAGTACGGGAGTCCTTTCCACCGATCCACTTTTACATTCTCTCGCGTTTCTCCATCAGAAAAAGATATTTTGATATATCCATCTTGCCTGACGCTCGCCACATAACTGATTTTGCAGTGCATTCTGTGTTAATACTTGCATTCACGGAGCCATCTGTTACTGTAAATACACAATATAATTGCATAGCTTTCACGCGACAAATAGCAGTGGACGTACCAATTCCAGTCTGAATGCAAATTTTAGAATCTGTGCCCTAATATGTATGTATGAAGATGGTCACGCATTACATTGATACACTCCTGGAAATGGAAAAAAGAACACATTGACACCGGTGTGTCAGACCCACCATACTTGCTCCGGACACTGCGAGAGGGCTGTACAAGCAATGATCACACGCACGGCACAGCGGACACACCAGGAACCGCGGTGTTAGCCGTCGAATGGCGCTAGCTGCGCAGCATTTGTGCACCGCCGCCGTCAGTGTCAGCCAGTTTGCCGTGGCATACGGAGCTCCATCGCAGTCTTTAACACTGGTAGCATGCCGCGACAGTGTGGACGTGAACCGTATGTGCAGTTGACGGACTTTGAGCGAGGGCGTATAGTGGGCATGCGGGAGGCCGGGTGGACGTACCGCCGAATTGCTCAACACGTGGGGCGTGAGGTCTCCACAGTACATCGATGTTGTCGCCAGTGGTCGGCGGAAGGTGCACGTGCCCGTCGACCTGGGACCGGACCGCAGCGACGCACCGATGCACGCCAAGACCGTAGGATCCTACGCAGTGCCGTAGGGGACCGCACCGCCACTTCCCAGCAAATTAGGGACACTGTTGCTCCTGGGGTATCGGCGAGGACCATTTGCAACCGTCTCCATGAAGCTGGGCTACGGTCCCGCACACCGTTAGGCCGTCTTCCGCTCACGCCCCAACATCGTGCAGCCCGCCTCCAGTGGTGTCGCGACAGGCGTGAATGGAGGGACGAATGGAGACGTGTCGTCTTCAGCGATGAGAGTCGCTTCTTCCTTGGTGCCAATGATGGTCGTATGCGTGTTTGGCGCCGTGCAGGTGAGCGCCACAATCAGGACTGCATACGACCGAGGCACACAGGGCCAACACCCGGCATCATGGTGTGGGGAGCGATCTCCTACACTGGCCGTACACCACTGGTGATCGTCGAGGGGACACTGAATAGTGCACGGTACATCCAAACCGTCATCGAACCCATCGTTCTACCATTCCTAGACCGGCAAGGGAACTTGCTGTTCCAACAGGACAATGCACGTCCGCATGTATCCCGTGCCACCCAACGTGCTCTAGAAGGTGTAAGTCAACTACCCTGGCCAGCAAGATCTCCGGATCTGTCCCCCATTGAGCATGTTTGGGACTGGATGAAGCGTCGTCTCACGCGGTCTGCACGTCCAGCACGAACGCTGGTCCAACTGAGGCGCCAGGTGGAAATGGCATGGCAAGCCGTTCCACAGGACTACATCCAGCATCTCTACGATCGTCTCCATGGGAGAATAGCAGCCTGCATTGCTGCGAAAGGTGGATATACACTGTACTAGTGCCGACATTGTGCATGCTCTGTTGCCTGTGTCTATGTGCCTGTGGTTCTGTCAGTGTGATCATGTGATGTATCTGACCCCAGGAATGTGTCAATAAAGTTTCCCCTTCCTGGGACAATGAATTCACGGTGTTCTTATTTCAATTTCCAGGAGTGTATGTTTGAAAATCCATTTAAGTTTTGATGGTTGCAATGTTTGTATGCTAAAAGCCAAAAATAAACTAATAAAAAACGGTGTTATCTCAGGCACACACACGTTTGCCCCACAGTAATATGCAAAACGGTTTGAATTCTGCCAGCAACTCACCTTAGCGTGTGCTGTCAGGTTATCAGCCGAAATATCAGAACAAGAAGTATGACTATTTCCAATACATGCTCGAGACATGAGGAAATAATTTCCATATACAACTACACTGATCAGCCAGAACATTATGATCACCTACCTAATAGCTGGTATGTCCAGCTTTGGCGTGGATAACAGGCACAACACACGATCTTGCACATACAAGTCACATAATTCTCGTAAATTCCAGGGAGGGGAGCAATGAGGTCTGATGTCACATTCAGTCACATCCCAGATGTGTTTGATCGGGTTCAGATCTGGCGAGCCTGCACATCAAATGGAACTCGCCACTGTGTTCCTCAAACCACTCCATCCTGCTCCTGGCCTTGTGACATGGTGCATTATCTTGTTGAAAAATGCCACTGCCTTTGGAAGACATGATTGTCATGAAGGGGTGTGCGTGGCCTACAACCAGAGTACGATACTTCTTGGCCATCATGGTGTCTTTCATGAACTGCACTGGACCCATGGACACCTACGTCAATGTTCCCCAGAGCATAAAGGAGCCGCTGCCAGCTTGTCTCCATCTCACAGTGCAGGTGTCAAGGAGCTGTTCCGCTGGAAGATGACAGAGTCGTACCCTCCCATCGGCTTGATGAAGAAGGTATCAGGCTTAATCAGGCCATGCAATGCTCTGCCACTGCGCCAGAGTCCAGTGCTGATGGTCATGTGTGCATTTCAGTCATAGTTGCCATTGTCACTGTGTTAAGATTGGCACATGCATGGGTCATTGGTTGCAGAGGCCCATCGTTAAGTGTGCTCAGTGCACTGTGTGTTCAGACACAATTGTACTCCGTCCAGCATTAAAGTCTGATTTTAGTTCCACCACAGCTCACTGCCTCTTCTGCTTTACCAGTCTGCCCACCCTATGATGTCAGACATCTGTAATGAGGGGTGGCAGCCCAACCACACAACATGTGGACATGGTTTCACCTAGGTTTTGCCACGTTTTCAAGACATTCACTGCAGCTCTCCTCAAACCCGACATGTCATGCAGTTTCCGAAATGCTGGTGCAGAGCTTCTGGGCCATCACAATATGCCCTCGGTCAAACTCAGGTAGATCATGCGTCTTCCTCATTCTACACATGGATAGCATGCTTACTGATACCACATGCACTGTGCATGTATCTGACTAGAAGTCATTCTTTGCCAGGTGGCGCTGTTATCGCCTGGAATGGTTTATATTTATAGTATTTGGCGAGTCAAAATGTTCTTGCTGATCGGTGTATAGTCACTTGAGTATGTTACATAATATCTCCTCGACTGAACAGACCTGGGAGATGCATGCAGTATGAAGATATCTGCACTCTGGTTCCTGGAAACGAAGGCTATAGTTGACCATGTAACAGTGCCGTATCTACATGTATATCTCCATATATACACTCTGCAAATCACCGTGAAGAGCATGGCAGACGGTACTTAGCATGGCATCACATGTTAAGCCGCATCCACACCAGCCGCACAATGCCATACAAAACCAAGGAAAGAGGTTCGGCGCAGCGCTGCATGTCTGTTGTGGACATCAACTGATGCTGCTCTGAGCAAACAAAGAACAAGTTCCGCAATGTGTCAGAACGTCAAAGGAAATGGTTCATCTGCGGGCGCTCTGTTTGGATGGGATTTCTCACTTCCTGTTTTCTTTTTTTTTAATGCCGGCTTACTGGAGCAATGCTACGCACCTACGAACACACCGTTCCATTCTTCACAGTGCTGTCCTGGTCTGCATCTTTCTGCGCTGCTCTGCGCCATGTGTTCGCGCGCGGTGCCTCCGGTGTGGTTTTAGGTTTCTTCCAGTAACGAGTCGGGTATAATTTTACCAATATCCTACACTGTTGTGGCCTACAGCCTTTTGACTTACACGAGTAGTTCAAATGGTTCAAATGGCTCTGAGCACTATGGGACTCAACATCTTAGGTCATAAGTCCCCTAGAACTTAGAACTACTTAAACCTAACTAACCTAAGGACATCACACACATCCATGCCCGAGGCAGGATTCGAACCTGCGACCGTAGCAGCCCCGCGGTTCCGGACTGCAGCGCCAGAACCGCACGGCCACCGCGGCCGGCTACACGAGTAGTAATCATAGCTACTTAACTGTCAATATTACTTTTATGTATATAAATTGAATTGTTTAAATATATTTCAATTTTGTTATTAATAGTTTAAATCGGCGAGGAGTAAAGTTAAAAAAAAGTTGGTAACGGGGAATCGAACCCATTTCGACGAATTGCCGGTCTTGTGTTGAACACTCGGCCTTGGCGTCGTTACGATAACTGATACTCAAAAATTTCTCATACTCTACCATTGCACAATACGCTACATGCAATTTCAAAGAAAAATACCGACGTGCTGCCGTAAGCAATGTAGCACTCGTATTGCCAGAACGGATGATGCCACAAAAGAGCATCTGCAATCGAAAACAGACAGCTAGATCCCTTCTCTGAGTTGACTGTAGCGTGGCTGGCCCTCATTCCAGCTCTCAACACTGGTTTTGTGTTTATCGTGGAGAGAGAACTTCAAAATATGTTTTTGTCCGCTTCGTTTGCAGACCAGCACGCATTCGGTGGAAAATGGCGTAATTTTGGTGCGATTTCCGGCTCACATTTGAAGAGAAATGGCACTAAGTCCAGTGTGATATTTACAGTATGCTGAAGAACACGATAACTGGCCACCATTGGCTTCTTCCTGTTTCATCCGTGTATGATGCACGCCTGCACGGGAAGAATGACTGCTTAAAATTTACGGTGCATGCCGCCATTAATGTAGGCATCTATTCATAGCTCTCATGGGAGCGATATGTAGAGAGATGAAGATTATCTCCAGTTTCTTCACTTTATGTTGGTGCTTAAAACTTTTCAAGGAGATGTTTGTGGGATAATTGGTGTCTATCTCCAAGCACCTGCCAATTCTAGTTTTCCAACATTTCCGTGACACTGCCATGGGAGTCAGATAAATCTTTGAACATTAATCACAACTTCAAGAGCTCTAGCAGTTTTAGTAACGCAAACTTCATTTATCCCTTGTTGGAAACAAATTTCATAATGTGAGTTTTACTATTTTTATTCGGATTCATGGTACCTTTTTTGGACATGTCGAATAGTGCGGTAATACAGAGGCAGTGTACTCATGTGGCACACGCTACGGTCGCTGTGCTATCATGGACTCACAATAGCGCTGCCGTATTTTTCAGGAAAAATTGACCGTTAGCACTTTTGAACTGAAAATAGGAGGAGATTGGTGTTTAACGTCCCGTCGACAACAAGGTCATTAGAGACGGATTTGGGAGGGATGAAGGAAATCAGCATGCCTTTTCAAATGAACCATTGCCGGAAACGATTTAGGGAAATCACGGAAAATCTGCTAACCATTGGCCGCCTCGCTCGGTTAAAATGAAAACAGTAAAACTGTTCAGGATTATGTATTCATCGTTATACAGTATTTTTAAAGCAATGGAAATAGTAGACCACCAACATAAATTTGTATTTTTGAATGTATGAAGAATACATTTGAAGTAATGCTATTTCACTGAATCGCGTTTTACCCGTTAAAAAATGGCGTAACAGTTTTATTTACATGTTATGTAAATGTAACGTAATGTAATGTAAACTGTCGGCCAATGAGAATACAGTCTGACAGGTACTCGTTTGGAGCAAAGTTGAAAACAATCTAGTTCAGCTCACTGAGTGCAGTTTTTGCGACATTGTTTTACGTCCCCTTCATTAAATTTGATTTCAAGCGAGTGTGTCTTTACATTATGTTTGTCTATTACGTTTCAATTCGAATTTATACACTTATCATGCTCGCTTTGTTGTTTAACCTCGACAGAAAACCTGTCTGCTCAAACTTTCCCGCCTAATGATGCAGTATTAGATTTCCAGCTCCCATTGCTATGCACAGTGTGCAGGGTGGTACAAAGGCCTGGACTCACCATTCTAAAACAAAACAAAAGAAAAGAAACACGTGGATAAACAGAAATATAAAGTGATTCCAAGCCATCCAAATTTTCAAATGGAATGGGGGTCAAATGACTTATCAAATGGGAAATTACACGATAAGAACAAGTGCCTTTCTTTTGAAGACAGCCCTGTTCATTCTCCAGTTTTGTCGCATTTTGTACAGGACAAGGAAAATACTGGTGACAACTCATTAAGGCTACAGGATGTGCTCGACTGTCAATGTGTTGTCCAGCACATTGTAAGGTGGTTGTTATCTGCTTCACCCAGTCCTCATGGGCTTGAACCGACACATGTACTAGAACGTGATTTGAAACACCAACAGTCCCCTCACTGAGGTGTCCACAGTTTCCGAGTTTCGCTCATATGCAGCTGCCTTCACAGGTGTCAACAGATAGAAATCTAATGGACTTAAATCTGGGAAATGTGGTGCAATTACACCAGACCTCTACACTTACTTACCCATTTCCAGGGAAACTGGATGTCCAGGTATGCCCAGACAGCTATGCCATGGGGTACTATCATGATGAAAGAAAATTGGAACTACGATATTGCACTGCTTGTGTTATTCTGAATTATGATACGAAGTTCCTTTGGACATGCATGCCTGGTTGATGACATATGGAAGTTTGGATCCAGCTGTAAGTCATGCACGCATAGCCAAATGGTAAGGTGACCTCTCGCAGTAAGCAAGAAATTCGGATTTGAGTCCTAGTACAGCTAAAATTTTCATTGCTGTCATTCCATTCTACAGCTGATGGTTATCTATATTGACAATTGCTAATATATTTAATGAATAAAATTGGACATTTCCCATCTTTAGACAGCAGTGATGGCAGCACATCTTCATCTAACAGCGACAGATGATAGGCTGCTCTTTGTATACCCTGAATGAAGAAGGGCACAAGAATATGAGAACCCGTTACTCCCCACCAAATTATTAGTTTCAATGTGCCTACTAACTTTGATGGATCCATCCATTGAGGGCTGACTTATGACTAGTATATATGATTCAGTTCATTTACCTCTGGAGTCAGAAAGAAATTAGCTTCATCCGTAAACATTACATTTTTGGGGAAACAACAGCTTTCATGCAGCTTATGTGTCATCCATTCTGAATACTGGACCTGATAATCTGGATTTTCCTCGGTGACATGTAATATATGAATTTCTAAGGTCCCATTTATGTGTGGTTTAAGTTTTCTTTACTGACGAATAGCTGACCTCTGTTTCCTGTGAGATGTGATGAGAACTGTGCTCTGGACTTCTGCTGAACAGTCTCAGAAGAGTGGTTGATGTTGCTCCATATGCAGCCATTCTTGGTCCTCCAGCTTTCAATCCGTCTGTGACAGAGTCGATTTCACAGAATTTTGAGAGATGTTTCATCACTGTACTTTGGGTAAAGAGTGGTCCATCTGGGTGGTGTTGGTTGAAATTGTCTGTGATAACACAGGTGTTCCTCTCTCCCGATAGCAGAACAATCTCAATGTAGTTACATCTACATCCACACTCTGTGAACTGCTGTTAAGTACATGGAAGACTATTACGATTTCCTTCATTCCAATCACACATGGAGTGTGGGGAAAATGATTGTTTAAATGCCTACATACATGCCATAATTAATCTAATCTTATACTCTTGATCCCTATGGGAGGAGGTTGTAGTACATTCCTAGAGTCATCATTTAAAGCCAGTTCTTGAAACTTGGTCAGTGGAGTATCTTGGAATAGTTTCTGTCTGTCTTCAAGAGTCAGCCAGTATAATTCTTTCAACATCTCAATGACTCTCCTCCATGGGCCAAACAAACCTGTGGCCATTCCTGCTGCCCTTCTCTTTATATGTTCAGTATCCCCTATTAATCCTATTTCATGTGTGTCCCACACACTTGAGCAATATTCTAGAATGGGTTACACAAATGATTTGTAAGCAATCCCGTTCATAGGCTGATTGCACTTCCAAAGTCTGCTACCAGCTTTACCCACGAGACTGAGTCTATGTGATCGTTCAGCTTCATGTTGCTATTTTTCAATATTTAAAGCAAGTTGCCAATCACTGCACCGCTTCGATATCTTATCAAGGCCTGACTGAATATTTGTACAGCTTCGTTCAGACTGTATTTCACTGTAGATGACTACATCATCTGCAAAAAGTCTGAGATTACTATTAATACTGTCCAAAGGTAACTAATATGAAACATGATCAGCAAGGGATCCAACAATGGAAACACATTTGACATGTGTTAACACCATCAGCCTTCACATCACCTGTCAGGCAGAAACATGTCGTAATGCAATAATGAATGAAGCTATGCTCAAATTAAAGGCATCATTGTTTTCATCATGTGATTTTCTGTCTGTCTAGTATATCACACAATCTCAGTTCCACTCGAAAACTACAAACTGCATCCAAGATGTTGGCTTCCGAAATAACTGCCATGTTGGTAACATAGTCTTACAGGTGTCCCCCTCCACCCCTGCCATCTCATACTACTTCACTTTAAATTTGTTTATCCAACTGTTTGCATGTCCATGGACCACACTGTATATTAGGTTTCCCCACCCAGTTTGTTATATTTCATTGTGTAGCATAGTCTTATGGGTTATGTCTAAAAATTTTCTTCTATCCAGAAATGTAATTGATATGTTCATAATACTATTCATACATAATGCTTTAGTTCCGTGCTATGTGTATGAAGAAAATAAGAGGCAACTGTGATGTGCAGTTTTAGTGTCTTGAGTTACGACATGTCAATTACGTTGCTCTGATAATAGTTAAAAACTAAAGGTAAATAATGTCTGTTAGTGTTCAAAATTAATTAAATAAGATTTTACTAAGTGTTACCTTTAGATATTATCTGGAAGTAAAATAATTTTAAAATATATATATGTACGTATTTCTATATAATGGAAGGAAACATTCCACGTGGGAAAAATTATATATAAAAACAAAGATGAGGTGACTTACCGAACAAAAGCGCTGGCAGGTCGATAGACACACAAACAAACACAAACATACACACAAAATTCAAGCTTTCGCAACAAACTGTTGCCTCATCAGGAAAGAGGGAAGGAGAGGGGAAGACGAAAGGAAGTGGGTTTTAAGGGAGAGGGTAAGGAGTCATTCCAACCCCGGGAGCGGAAAGACTTACCTTAGGGGGAAAAAAGGACAGGTATACACTCGCACACACGCACATATCCATCCACACATACATATGTCTGCTTGTGTCTGTATGTGTGGATGGATATGTGCGTGTGTGCGAGTGTATACCTGTCCTTTTTTCCCCCCTAAGGTAAGTCTTTCCGCTCCCGGGATTGGAATGACTCCTTACCCTCTCCCTTAAAACCCACTTCCTTTCGTCTTCCCCTCTCCTTCCCTCTTTCCTGATGAGGCAACAGTTTGTTGCGAAAGCTTGAATTTTGTGTGTATGTTTGTGTTTGTTTGTGTGTCTATCGACCTGCCAGCGCTTTCGTTCGGTAAGTCACCTCATCTTTGTTTTTATATATATACGTATTTCTGAATATAGGCCTCATGCAAGTTTAAACCTGCCCTGCAGCAGACCATTATGTAAAATAAGGAGTTGTGCTTTACTTAATTGAAATAATATAGATGGAACAGACATTTATTTGCTTGAGCTTCATAAGATACAACATTTTTCAACTGTTGCAGAAACACATTGTGAAACTGAGACTCCAAGATGAGGCAGTCTTTGCTATGGTGTCTCCCACTTATCATCGTCCTTTTTGCACGGGAAGTGACCAGTCATGGCAGGCTGATCGAACCACCTTCCAGAGCTACCATGTGGAGGTGAGCACTGCAACTGTGGCACACAAGTTTATTTAATCTATTATATATATATAAAACAGTATGTGTAAATATCCATGTCTCCTCTGAAACTCCTGGATCAACTTCAACCAAATTTTGCACAGTAGCAGAAGGTCCCACGAGTATCAGTCTTATGAAGTATACAATCTCCTAGCTCCAATAAGAGTAGAGATACAGATACAAACGTGTTTTTCACAGCCCCTGACATAAAGCCGGTCCTGCATGACAGGCATGCTATTTAGGAACAGTATTGGTCTGCCAAATCAACCTGCTGTGCAGGGCAGCCAACATGTCAGGGGCAAGGAACTGTTTTTCTAGGCCCTCACACATAGGCTGCCCTCTTGCATGACAGGTGTGTTGTGTTGTTGTAGTAGTATCGGCTTGCTTCATCAAGCTGCTTTGCATGGCGGCCTGTATGTCAGGGGCAAATAAATTATTTTCTAGACCATGATATGTAGGGTGCCTTGCATGACAGGTGTATAGTGAGTGTAGTATCAGCCTGCTTTACTGCACTGCACGGGCTAGATGTATCTATGAGCATGGCTGAGATGGATGGAGGAGGGGATGTACAGAGTTAGGGAGAGGAGGAAATGGACGGAAAGAGTGAAGCAGGGGGGGGGGGGGGGGATGCAAGAGACAGTTGGATGATGCACAGAGGTAGTGGACTGTTGGACAAGAAAGGGAAGCAGAGAAGGGAAGAGAGACAAAAAGAACAGAGAATTCAACATAATTATACCCCAACTGTCAAATCCATGTGATCTAATGGACAAGCAGCCCATCTCTCAAAATGAAAATATGTTACATTCCATCATTGCTGAAGTAACTGATAATAAAACAAACATCAAGACTTTGGGCACAGGACCCCTTCAAATGGAGAATGCAATGGTTCCTCAGGCATTCATCTGTACATCTCAGAATGGTGATAGGGGTCAAAGGAAGAAAGTTTAATGGCCTCTTGGCAAGTATGCCATTAGAGACAAAGACAATCTTGAATTGGACGAGAATAATTCAACCCACAAGATTTAGATTCATTTGTTTGCTTTCAAACCTCAAACCGATTCCCCTGCAGTCAACAAACACGAATCCAATAACCAAAAACAAATTCTGAGCTGATGCAGGTATACAAATCTGAAGTTGTTAAGTTTTATGACAACATAATCTGATCATGTGTTCTGTGAAACGATTCCCGAAAAAAATTGTGACACACATCTACTATAACAATAAAACTGTGATTTCTGAATTCTGTGTTCAAATATCCACAAAATATTTCCACTCTTTATCTGAGTAAGCTGTATCCTAAGTTTCACTTTTACTATTAGTTCCAGTAATTTTAATGTTAGCTGTTGGTTGCAGGTATGGTTTTGACACACCACCAAACTACAATGACCACGAACTGTATTGTGGTGGCTTCTCGCGCCAGTGGAATAAAAATGGTGGCAAATGTGGAATATGTGGTGATCCTTGGGATTCACCAACGGTAAGCTGCTGCAAAATTAGCTTCATTCTCCTTTTAATAAACTATATTCACAGAAATCAGTATGGCAGAGTCATTGCATAATCTGACTATGTTGCCTAAAAAAAAAAAAAGAGTTGCTTTCAAAGGATAACATTTGTCTTCATTTATCGTATTCATAAGTAACACACTTCCTAACAACCTTGCTCATATTAGCAATTAAATTATATTCCTCTTTCACAGTGAGATCTGGCATTGCTGTATTGCTTCTTCAAATTAATGTTTCAAACTACGAATGTTAAAATAGAAACATGTTCCACCAATGTGTGCTACTGACGTAGAATGACAGACCAATTTTGCACGTAATTGCAAATAAACTGAATAATTACTTTTTGTTATCCTACCAATCGACAGAAAATGTCCAACCTCATATTTCATGGCATTAGCTAATTGTTCACATAATTTTGGTGCGACTCAACTGCACACAACTGCTCTGCGTAAAACATGAACAATGACTCTATCCTCGCATTTTGGCGTGTGACCATTAGCAATTGGGCAGTGTTGAAAGAAACTGCCAGACAATGCCCATGCCAGAAAAAATTGTGCATACAGAATATGTTTTACTATGTCATTACATTATTGATGGTAGTACCCCCTTACCCAGCTCAGAGTCTGCACACTACTGGCCAATAATTTGCGTTATCTGTGCATAGACATCTGGTGCACCTACCAAGGACTTATCTAATCCATGCCACATGGAGTCACTGCTGTAATTGCTGTATTGTGTTCTAAAGGCAGAGCAACATGCATTTTAGCAGGTGGTCATAATGGTTGAGCTCATCAGTGTAGGTTATAAACCAACCACCTACAAAACTAAAAGAAAAATAATTAGATGTAGTCAAATTGAATCAGGCTATGCTGAGGGAATCAGATTATGAAATGAGACACTAAAAGCAGCAGATGAGTAATGTTATTTCACCAATAAAATAAGTAGTGATGGCCTAATTAGACAGGGTATAAAATGTACACAGCAATAGCAAGAAAAGCGCTTTTGAAATCGATAAATCTGCTAACGTCAAATACAAATCCTAGAAAATCTTTTCCGAATGTATTAGTCTCAAATGTAACCTTATACGGAATGGAAATATAGATGAAAAATAGTTGCAAAAAGAAGAGAATGGAAGCTTTTGAAATGTGAGGCTATAGGAGGAAGCTGAAGATTAGACAGATAACTAATGAGGAGGTACTAAAGTGAATTTCAGGGAAAAGAAATTCGTGGCACACCTTTACTAAATAAGGGACCAGTTAACAGAACATATCCTGAGGTATCAACAGACTGTCAAATAGGTATCTGAGGGAAGTGTGTGGGTTAAAAATTGTAGGAGGAGATCAAAACTTGACTGCAGTTAGCAAGTTCAAATAGATGAAAGTTGCGGTAGGTGTTCACAAATGAAGGAGCTTGTACATGAAAGATTAGCATGAAGCACTGCATCAAACCATTTTTTAGACTGAAGATCACAACACGTTGCAATTTAAAAGTCTCTTCTCTATAAACACATCTTTTACATGTTCACTTTGGTAAGACACACACTGTCACTCTCTCTCTCTCTCTCTCTCTCTCTCTCTCTCTCTATCTCTCTCTCTCTCTCTCACACACACACACACACACACATAAAAAACACTCTTATAGACATTCAGTTTATTCTAGTTGTCACGGTAACTTCAAAGTTGCCATGCAAATGAAAGCAGGTGTGAGTGACCCTGTGAGCAACCAGTTATGTCTTGATGTAGAAAAATGTACTGATGTAGACAATGTCATGATTTACAAAATACTTCAAGCTGATCTTCTTTACATACTAGAAACTGAGTGTCTTAGTAAGGCTGGGGGCGTTTGGGAGTAATAAGGCGGTACATTATATTGTAGAAGATACAGGTTGACTGAGGAGTGCTGTAAGTGACCAGGCAGCTTATTGATTAGTAGTTCCATCTATAGTTTGCAGGTGGGGGACCACGGCAAACATAACATGTCAGCAAAGTACAAAGCACATTGAGAGCAAGACATATGCTATTTTTATTGTGGGGTTGAATTCTGATACATTGCTGCAGAAAAAAATGCACTGTTGAAGTAACTAACTATTTTAGGTAAATTGTGAAAGAAGTATCAGTATAATACAGGGTGTCCATAATTATAGTTCCAGTTTCAAAATGTTGTAAAAAGAAAACCATTGCTCAGAATGATGCCGAATTTGAATGGTATATTATTTATGCAGGAGGAAACGTCATGGAACACAAAAAATAAAAAAAAAGGAAAGTTGATCAATAGATGGCATTGTAAACATCAGAACATGCACATCAACAGACGCACGGCACACAGCTGTTTCTCAGTTTGTGTCTGATATGTTCAGGATGACTGTTTCCATGAAGGGCCATTTGCTGTTGGTAAAGACAAGAGCAATGAGTGTGTGCCAGTAGACCTTTAAAAGCTCTGGACATGCAGCGGTATGAAAAAAGGCATTGGTCCAATGTCTGTTAAGGGTCTGGAGAAAATTAATACAAAATTCTAAAAGATAGGTTCATTTGAAGAGTAGTGTGGTACTGGGAGGAAAGCAGTTGACCTGACATATGTCGAAGATGCGGCCATAGCATTTCAGGACAGGTCGAGCAGTCATGTGCAAACATGTATTGCATGGGGCATTGCCAAAACGTTGGGCATGCCTGTCAACATGGCGCATAAGATCCTACGAAACATCTTGCATGCTTATTCATACAAAATCACCCAGTTTAAGAGTTGCTTCCTACTGACCTGCCATCAATACAAAAGTTTGCTCTGGAATTCATTGCTTGCATAGAAGTTGGCAATGAATGGCCAAGGAACATTCTCTGGACAGATGGAGCACGTTTCCATCCCCATGGACATGTCAATACATAGAACTGCAGAATATGGGCAACATCTGTTCGCATATCAATTGGTACCCACTTCATTCAGCAAAGGTGACTGTATGGTGCAGGTTGACAGCATCATTTATCGTAGGGCTACATTCTTCCAAGAGCACAAGTCCTGCAGGTCCTGTTTACTGTACCATCACTGGTAAATGCTATGAGAGTCTAAAGTCATTCTAACTCTTCAACAGCATGGATGTGTGGGTAGGACAATTTTATGCAAGATGGTGTCTCACACAGCACAGCTGTGAAGCAGCTGCTGCAAAGGCATTTCAGAAATGCTAGAATTATCAGCTGTCATTTACCTACTGCCTGGTCATCCAGGTCACCAGATCTTAATCCATGTGAGGTTTTCTGAAAGATGATGTTTTCAGTGCTACAATTACAAATGAAGCTGAATTTTGAACATGATCCCCGAAACACTCTGATCTGTTATGGAACATGCCCTTTCTCAGTTTCAACTTATGGGAGAAAATGTTGGATAGCATACTGAACATGTCATGTCAGGATTTTGTTTTGATTTTTATGTGGTTTTGGTCCCAGGACAATTAAAAACCAATTTTTCCCATCCGATGTTGATGTGGTATGAAGTTGACGTGGTGGATGTGCTTACCTAACTAACAGTGCTGCAACCGTCGACTACTGAACTTCTGTGGTCATGCACATTTAACAATGACGTAAAGTGCAACTCGAATCACAGCAATCCTTTTGTGATTCATCTGTCATTTGTAGCTAACACCATTTATATCAAGATGCTTTCAGTGCCAGCTATTTGTAAGATTTTTATTAATTTTTTTTCCTCCTGCAGCAATAATATGACATCATTCTGAGCAGTAGTTCCCTTTCTACACCATTTTGAAACTGGAACTTTAATTATGGGCAGCCTGTAGTGATGCAGAAATGGGAAAATAGTGGGAGATGACAAGAAAGTGAGTCAGCATCACTGCTAAGCATTTCTCACATATCATCCTCAGGCTTCATTAACTCCATTTGGTCCAACATATCTATCCCTTTCACCACATTACAAGTTTCTAAATATCTCAAACATTTGGTGGCTCAACATACCTAACAAGAAAACTGAAAGTGATGCAGATTGGTTATATGTCACTACTGCCTTTCATTGTTTCCAATTGCTGTGTTTCAGCCTCGTGCCCACGAAGCTGGTGGCAAGTATGGCCTGGGTGTGATAGTTCGTAAGTACAAACCTGGTGCAGCTATTCCCATAAGAGTGGAACTCACAGCCAATCATCAAGGCTATTTTGAGTTTCGACTGTGTCCACACAACAATCCTCGCCGAGTTGCCACCCAGGAATGCCTAGACAAGTATCTACTGGAACAGGTAGGTTATTAATTAGCACATGCCATTACTGGAAAACTACAAGAGTAAAAACCAGTGACTCTTGCATTTATACCTATTTTGATGGATATTGTACCATTAAATTCAGCACTCATTTTTAAAGCTGCAAATATTTTCAAAATTCTGGTCTGTGTAGTCAGGCACTAGTGACCTCAATGATTTTTCATTCCAGTACATAAGTGCAAATATTACATTGTTATTGATTTTATCTGTACATAAACTTTGATGGTGGTCTTATAACTAACAATGCAAATATAATTTAACTCTAAACTGGTAAAAATTTGAATGGTTATTTTTTTTTGTATGTTATGGAAAACAACAAGGTTGTCTTTAAATAATTTTGTTTCCTGAACTCTCTGTAAAGCACTTACATACATGACCATGTTTTGCAACCTAATATATACTATTTCCTTCAAAAAATTGGATGTATGTTATAATATGTGGCAATATAGCAGTGTATTATAAACTGAAAACAGAGAATAACGATGAAAACTACAACAAGTTTTGAGAAAAAGCAGTAGTAAATATAAAATTTGCAAAACAAATTGACTTCCAACATCGTGACATTAATAATGTGTCACTGCTTCCAGGCACGTGGTGGTGGTGCACGATTCTACCCCGGCGGTGGCGGAAATCGTGTATTTGAGCTCCGATACAAACTTCCTGCTGGGCTGACGTGCTCACAATGTATCCTACAGTGGAGGTACATAGCAGGGAACAATTGGGGAAACTGCCCAAATGGAACAGGAGCTGTCGGCTGTGGACCACAGGTAACAGTTATTAAGAAAACATAAGAACAGTTTGATTTGCAAGTACAGTGCTCATTGAACTTGTAAATATCTGTAGCATTCCATTGTTCTTTGTACATCTGTCTGATGTACATTATTAGGGCAGATAATGAGAGGCAGAAATGAATACAAAACCACATACCAATGCCGAGACAACTGTGGTTGTGCACCACAGGGCATAGATGACAGGTGAACAACTGCTGCGGAGATATGTACAGGCAAATAAACAAGTGACTGTTGAGCAAGTAACCACCCAGATGAACCAAGTGTCTACCAACAATATCTCCTTAATGACCGTTGCTGCATGTGAGTCTCCACAACAGGTGCCTCATTCATGCATCCACGATGACTGCTGTTCATCGGTGATGAATGCTGGAAGCTGAATGGGATGTCCACTGTGTGATGACATGTGGCCTTTTCAGAAGAATGACGGGCATTAGTGTGTATGGCATGAAGCAACTGAAAGCAAACGCCCTGCAACAATCATTGGAAGAGTCCAGGCCGAAGAAGGGAGTATTGTGATCTGGGGAATGTTTTTGTGGCAGTCCCTGGATGATCTCATCATTCTGAAAATCCTTGGGGATTTGCAATTTGCTTTTCCTTGGCACAACGGCATCTACCAGCAGGACAATGCAATATGTCACACAGCTCGCAATGTATGTGTGGGGTTCGAAGAGCACCAGGATAAGTTTGCTGTAGTCCCTTGGATACCAAACTCCATGGACTTAAACCCAATCAAAAATCTGGGGGACCACCTCGATCGAACTGTTTGCACCATGGATCCTTAACTGAAAAACCGAGTGCAGCTGACCACGGCACTGGAGTTAGTATGGCTCTGCATCCCTGTCAGTACCTCGCAGAACCTCAATGACTCTCCTCCTGCATGTCTCTTACCTGTTTTTGCTGCAAAAAGTGGTTATTCAGACTTTAGACAGGTGGTCACATTAATGTGACTGGACAGTCTACAACATTTCATGGCGAATGTAGTCAAAAACTTGAAAACTTATTCCACTAAATCTTTGTTAAAACCCCTTCACTTACTATTGTTTATACATGCATACACTCACACCCTGGCACACAAAACATGAAACAGTTAACTTGTTATTTTCTTACAATGAACTGTTAAAATGCCACACACAAATAAAAGGAACTAAAATAATAATGTAGGATATAATGCCTGGCTCTTTACTTACACAAAAATGGCTGAGCCAGGCACCCTGGCACATTAAAATCTTCTACATAAACATTTAGGCAAACGGTTTCACAAAATGAAATATTTAGTACTGCCAGTAGATACACATAAGAGCAAAAACACACAACACTATCGTAGTTTTCTGATCTATTAGTTTCTTCCTCAGGAAGGAGGGAGGGATAGGTTGGGGAATGTTTAAAACAAAGAGCAGATCTCTCAGGCCACAGGGTGAGTGGGACCCACCTGCAGTGGAGGGGAGGGTAGACAACCATCTATCCTGGACTACAAGTGTCCTCTCCTTCCTTTTTCACTTTCCACAATCTATGTCTCTCCGGTCCCTGAGAAAGGATCTGATAGTTTTGAAAAGCCAGGTAGTATCACTTGCTGTTGCTGTTACATGTACCTATCAACAGTAGTAAATATTTCATTTTCTGATGGTTAACACTGACAGGAATCCTGTCACATAATACAATAGTTTGTTTGATTGATCTGTCTTTTGATACATTAGACAGAAATTCTGTAGAACACAGAACCTTAAATACAACATAGTGGCAGTGCTCAGCTAAAACAGGACACACAGTTGAAGAGAGGCATTTGGTCAAAAAGGAATTTATATTCATTATAAAGCCCTTTTCTTGGCAGTTTGTTTTCTAAAAATATACTTCATTTTCCAGCATAATCATCCTTCTAAGCACTGTTACTAGCTTTGCAGTAACTTCTTTAATATCTCTGCATAAAAGTTCTCAGCTTGGGAATTGAACCACCTGACAGTGGTAGTCTTACATTCATCTTTTCAAACTGTTATCCATCAAGCCATTGTTTCAGGAGCAAGAAGAGGTAATAGTCATGGTTGGGAGATCAGGACTGTAGGTTTGAAAGTCAAAAATATGCAACTGCCCTAAACTATACATCACATTCAGCTCTTGAAACTGAATTATCCACACCATTATTATTATTATTAATCTTTACAGGCCATGAAGGCTCTGTATGCAGAATGAACAGCACTGTCTCACTTTGCTCTGCCCATTGAATTCCAAGATAACAAACATTGTTAAAAAGTATTTTAAAAAGTCTTGACATACAAAAAGTGGCTACACCAGTGCCCAGAAACCTGGAACCTGTTGCAGATTGCCTATCTAACAGATTCCTGGGTCAATAAAAATTTGATCTTCAATATTTTGCATAGTTATTGATAGAATTTAAAATGCTGTCAAAATCTACCCATGATGAAGTATAAACTTACGTTAAAAGTTAAATGCAAGAAAACATTATTACAGTTGGAAATTGTGTGTTTGTCTTGAGGCAGCGTTAACTGATGGTGTGCAACTAAACAGACTTCATTAATCCAGTATTTGAGAATGAGAACACTTTATGACTTCCAACAAACTTTACACATCATTTTAAAGCTTTTTGAAAATTTTTCTTCCTGACACCCCACACAAAATGATGAAAGGAAAGAATTTTATCTATTACTACATTTTCGTTGTTCATGCAGTAAAACCTCAGCATGAAGCATAATTTAATTTATTACTTCTTTACCACTAATTCTATGTGCAACACAGTTTGCAGATAGTATCCACATATACCACTGAATGTATATGCACAATTATATCACTGTATGCTACGTAGTTCAAGAGATACATCATAAATATTGAGATGTGTGAAAAAGTAGCTGTTGTTTAAAATGGGGCGCACATTATCCAGATTATATTCATCCACTGTTTGAGATAATGAGAGCACTTAGTGACTTCCACGAAATTTTAAGCATAATTTCAAAACTTCCCTACATTTTTTCTTCCTTACACGGCCGAAGTCAAATAATTAACACATTAGTAAAGTTCTCAGACATTTGAAGATCTTTTATACATGGGAGTTTGCTTATTTAAAAAATCTACATTACATCTACACACCACAAGTCACCTTGTGATGTGTGGTGGAGGGTACTTTGTGTACCACTGTCACTTGTCCTCATACTCTTGTTCCAGTCATGAATGGTTCGCAGAAACACTGACTGCTAGTATGCTCTGTGTGGGCTCAAATTCCTCTGATTTTATCTTTATGGTATTTTTGTGAGATATAGATAGGAGGAAGTATTAAAACTTGATGACTCTTCTGGCTACATATGCTTTCAGAACTTTAATGATAAATCACACACTGATCTAGAATAACTCTCTTGCAGTGTCTGCCACTGCAGCTGATGTACCGCCTCTGTGACTCTTGTGTGCTTACTATGTTAACTTGTAACAAAACGCACTTCTCTTCTTTGGATGATCTGTATTTCCTCAATCAATCCTACCTGGTAGAGATCCAATATTGACTGGCAACATTCAAGCTCGGGTTGAAATAGGGTTCTGTAACTCTTTAGTTGATGGACTATATTTTCTGACAAGGGAACCTCCCCATCGCACCCCCCTCAGATTTAGATATAAGTTGGCACACTGGGTACGCCTTGAAAAATTGAACACAGATCAATCGAAAAAACAGGAAGAAGTTGTGTGGAACTATGAAAAAATAAGCAAAATATACAAACTGAGTAGTCCATACGCAAGATAGGCAACATCAAGGTTATTAGAGCTCAGGAGCGCCGTGGTCCTGTGGTTAGCGTGGGCAGCTGCGGAGCGTCAGGTCCTTCGTTCAAGTCTTCCCTCCAGTGAAAAGTTTAATTTCTTTGTTTTCGCAAAGTTCTGATCTGTCCGTTCGTTCATTGACGACTCTGTTCACTGAAATAAGTTTAGCGTCTGTGTTTTGCGACCACACCGGTAAACCGTGCGATTAGTAGACGAAAGGACGTGCCTCTCCAATGGAAACCGAAAACATTTGATCGCAAGGTCATAGATCAACCGATTCTTCCACGGGAAAACGCGTCTGATATATTCTATACGACACTGGTGACGGCATGTGCATCACATGACAGGAATATGTTATTGACCCACCTAACTTGTACACTTGGCGAATGGGTAAAAAGATTCTTCTACCTTACCCGATTTCGGTTTTCTTGTGGATGTGATAATCACTCCCAAAAAGTGATGAAAACATAAGAGTTTGTCAAATAAACTGAAACTAAAAAATTAAACTTTTCACTGGAGGGAAGACTTGAACCAAGGACCTCTCATTCCGCAGCTGCTCATGCTAACCACGGGACCACGGCGCTTCTGAGCTCAGCTTAGCCTTGATATTGCCTATCTTGCGCATGGACTACTCGGTTTGAATATTTTGCTTATTTTTTCGTAGTTGCACACAACTTCTTCCTGTTTTCTCAATTGATCTGTGTTCAGTTTTTCAAGGCCTATCCACTGTGCCAACTTATAACTAAATCTGAGGGGGTGCGATGGGGAGGTTCCCTTGTGAGTATTCTTCCACTGAATCTCAGTCTGCCATTTGCCTCTCCTGGAATTAGTTTTATGTGGTCATTCCACTTTCAATTGTTCTGTACACATACTCCTAGATATTTTATGGAAGTAACTGCTTCCACTGAATGTTCAGGAAGATTGTAATCATACAATAATGGGTCTTTCAATCTACAAAATATGTTAATTTGTTCATATTGAGGATACTCTGCACATCTTCCTGCATTTCACCTACAATTTTCTAGCATTGAAACTTCTCGTTATAAAACAGTATAATCAGCAAGAAGCCTCATGGAACTTTCAATTTTGTCTAATATGTTTCTTACATACAAATTGTGAGAAGTAATAAACGTGTAACATTCCCTTGCATAACCACCAAAGTTACTTTTATGTCTGAAAACTTCTCTCCACTGAGAATGACATGTGTTCTGTTTGCTAGAAACTCTTCTAACCAATCACACAGTTGGTCTGATATTCCATCGTCTCATATTTTGTTCAGTAGGTGGCAGTGTGGCACTGCATCGAATACCTTACAGAAATCAAGGAACATGGCATCTATCTGTGTGTCTGTATCTACTGCTTTCTGGGTCTCATGGTCAAACAGAGATAGCTTTGTTTCACATGATCATTGTTTTTGGAACCTATGTTGATCCTCACAGAAATGTCATAATACATGAGGATAAAAAGGTTCTACAAGAACAGACCAACATCAGAGATACAGGCCTATAGTTTTATGTGTCTGTTTCACTACTCTTCTAGAAAATGGGAATGACCTTGCCTTTTTCTAATTAGCAAAAATGCTTCACTCCTCCAGAGACTAATGGTAAACCATTGCTGGAAGAGAGGTAAGATCTCTCACATACTCTATGTAGAATCATATTGATGTCTCATTTCTTTTCGTCCAACTTGCTCTTGCCACCTTCTACTGGAACATTTTCCTTGTGACAAGATTTTAACTAAGATACAGAGACATTTAGCTGTAACCATAAAGCACTTAACACAAGAGTACTCAATAGATGGCTCTTTAATTTTTCACTTGCGCTTTGTACACAAGTTTTCAAAGTGAGGAAAAAAAGTAGCTCCTCATGATACACCTGCAAATATTACTTCAGCAGCCAATTCCTATAAAAAAAAGCAATGGTCTGTACAAGGTCTTCTTTAAGTTCCACCCTGAAGCTTGAGCATACAGCTAATAGTAAAGAATGGTGATTTTGGAACAGCACCTGTGGCTTTGATATTACTTCCTGGTTTGTCTTTAAATCACATAGATCTTAGCTGGCCTCAATCTCATGGTTCACTTGAAGTATTTGTATTTGCCTCTACAAACTCTGTGTATTTCTTAAACACTAACCATTCTATCTTTATTTTGAGAATATTCCCATTTTTCTAAACAAAATAAGAAAGAGTAATTGTATTGTTGTGTACATAGTTCCACGTAGTCAGCGCGTACACAACTTTCCCACTAGAGCGCGCCCCGCTAAGCACAACAGCGCAGGCACAGCGCTCGTCCGTCTCCGCTCTACGAGATGGCGCTGCCATAAAGACAGACCAAATTCTGCTTCCGCCGATCCGCGTATTAATATGTAACGCAGCCAATGAGATTGCTGCTAACGTAGAACCTTTTCTCCTCGCGGATCATACTCACGCAGTGATACCTGAACGCTCCAGGTATTATAACGAGTGTACAGACCTCCGATTAGTCAGTCTGCATTTGTCTGCATTAGTCTGTAGTCAAGTTTCAGTCTGTGCCTAATAAGATTATCATATTCCTGTACATAGCCATGAAGATAAATGTATAGACACTTTGTCAAGTATCAGAGATATGTGAGAATAAGATTAACAAGACCAAAGGAACTTCAGATTGTCAATTGTAAACAGCATCCAAAATCAAGTTACGTAATATCTATGATTTTTATTATTTTAATAAATGTGTGTGAAAATTAATGAAGTTCTGTTTAAAGTTGGTCACCGCCAATATGCTACTCTAAGTGTGAAAGTGGCATTTCTATCATCTGACCTAACGGCAGAAGATAAACATGCCATGATAAGGCCACGAGACATATTGTTTACACTCGCCTACTTCGTTAGAGCGACAAGTCAAATAATCTGATGGTGTGTGTACCGAAGGTCTTACAGTACGCACACCACATGTATATTACTTACACAAATAGTCATTTTATAGAAATTTTATTACAAAAATGAAAAAAAAAAATAGTAACAACTCTAAGCAATGAATTTTGAGGGATATTTTTACACAGAAAATGGAACATATTAAAATAATTCCTCAATTCAGATCCCTTGTTATTCCAAATTGTCACTGGCGAATGGACAGGAAGCTGGAAGCTACTTACCTGACAATATGCGGTTTCATCACTACTCAAAGCATAAAAGAATGCTTTTCACATATCTTACTAAATGAAAAGGTACCCTAAAAAGTGAGAGTAACATACGAATTCCTTTTACTATATCGTATAATCTCCTAGTAAAACACTTCATCCCTCTCGATTTTTTTAGGAATACTCGGAGGAAAATACTGATTTGGCTGCAGAAGATCCATATATGATACAAACATCACTCTTTTTTATTTCTTACAGAGCAGCTCTCTTGTTTACCTTTCATTCAGTGAAATAATTACAAATTTACTTTGCCAACAGGAAGAATTCCGTGCTTGTGCTGATGTTTCAATCGACTCTGGTGAAGGCACTGTTGAAACAGAGACAACTGAGACCTTGGAGACATCTGGAACGACTGTACCAGCCACAGGGGTTACAACGCCAACACCCGAGACAGTCGCCGTGGAGCGCTGGCTGGTTGTTTCTATTGTGCTCGCAACACTTGTTGGGGTGTGTGCTATCATTGCATTGCTCTACCTGTATTTCTACCATGCTCGTGATACAGTCAAACGATGGCTGGCACGCAAGCAGCCCATTCCACCTCCGAGGACACGCAAACATCTGCACCAGCAGCAACAAGAAGAGAGACTGCAGCAAGAGGCATAAGTTGCATGAGCAATGTGAGCCAATACAGTCCTTTTCCACTGTGCTAAAACTGAGCATAATGTTTGTTTATATTTCTTCCCTGATTTGACAGCAGTGATTTTCACAGTTTCCTCCACCCACAAGACACCTATTCAGTACTCTTTACTGAAGGAGGAAATGAAAACGTAATGTGACTCCATGCAAAATTATGGGAACTCATTTTTTTACAATACTATGTTTGTTACATGCATATGATAATTATTTAATTATAGAATAATGAACATGAGACTGACTGTAAGGCTGTCTCACTGTTGTGAACCAACTGGACAATACTGCTTTTGAAAGATAGATTCTGCTCCACCTATCCATGAATACCACAAGTTTGTATTTATTTCTGTGGTGTTGAAACATCTTGTCTGAGTACAAAGACTGAAACATGGAAAGATGATGGAGTGTTGTTAATGAATTTAGCTATATGGTTTTTAAGATTATCTCATCATATCTTTTTGTAGTCTGAATTCACAAAGAAAGTGTGTTTCTTATTCATTTACGCATAAGGATCACTGAAATGGTTACTGTTACCATTCAAGCAGCAGAACTGTAACGGTAATGTACTGCTGCTATATTCAATGTATGGAAAACAAATTAGAAGTTAAATAGAAAAATGGTGGGTTTAAAAATGAAAAAGTTTCAATGAAACAAAATTACTCTACATCCGAGCAAAACTTGGGCTGATAGTCAATTGCTTATCAAAAATTAAATTATGTTATAACTGTTGAAAATTGTACAATGTCAATAATTCTTATTTATGAGAACAGTGAAGATACAATCAACTGGGTACTAAAACATTACAAACCATTTCTTTTTAAACAAAAATAAAAGTAAGAGGTTGTAAAAATGCACTGCTTTGGAAATATTCTGTAACTGAGAGAGTTGTGTGTTGTACATATTGTTATAAATAAATATTTAATTTTTTATGAAAGTGTTTGTTGTAATGGTTCTTCACTGCAACACATACCAGCACAATGAAATAAATCATTACAATAAATAAAAACTGTTTTATGAAAATAACCAATGTTTAATACTATCTTCTTAAAACACAAATAGAATAGCTATACGGTAGCAGAAGTTTAATCTGCTAGAATTGAGGGGAGTATAATAACAAATCGTTCAAGATTTTTTCCCCGATAAGAGGAACTGCCTAAAATCTGCATTAGTCATAGGCTTTTGAGTTTCACCGTTTGTGACTGGAGCAGATGAAGAGGAGGAAGAAGAAGCTGAGCTTGATCTTGAGCTTGAGGCAGCTGCAGTTGTCCCTTTAGAAAGCTGTACAGATCTTGGGAACATTGCCATCTTCCTCATGCTGAGACCACGACTGAAACATAGTGTCAAATAATTCAGTTTGCAACATTCCTACTTCTGAACATTTTATGTTATAAAATCTTCAGCTAACAAAGCTAACAGCTGCCTAGCCAAAGCTAGATATATATTCCCCAAGTCACAGATCAGTGAGTGATGGAGGGCACTTTGTAACAAACTTATTTCATTCAGAAACTGAGTGAAGGAAAATATCATTATCATTTATCTAGTGATACCCATGTGAGACATACGATGGACACAGAAGAATAGTTACTGAGTTTACCTAAACTTCCCCACCAGGATTTCAAAGGAACAATGTCACTTTTCTTCCAAAAATTTCCATTTAAGTTAACACCTATGCAACACTTTTATACCAAGTTGTTGCAATACTACTGCACTTCTATCTCTGAGTTACATCAACATTTGCCGACAGGTGTACTTCACATAACTCCAAACTGGCATTGTTCTAGAATTGGTTGCACTACTGTCTTGAATGTGTTTTCCTAACATATCACTTGTTCTTAGATGAACAGTTTAAAACAAGCTCAGAAAATTTAAATCCGGGTGGCTTCATGAAGATGTGAGTCCCTCTCCTCATAAATGTCATGCCAGTGCCATATCCAATACACCATCTCACTTGAGTGTTTTCTCATAATCTTGCCAGCAAATCTGCAGTCTGCCTTCCCTACAACTGATTTCCTTGTTCATTCCATTTCAGACTGCTCATATAGCCCTCATGTTTACAAACAAAGTGGCAAGAACCAAACATTAATTACTAATCAGGTAACTGAAAGCTGCCAGGTTCTTCCTATTGCCTATAGGCATTATCTTGCAGGTATCCATATAAAGACAGAGCTGTCATTCACTGCAAGTGGAAATACTGTGTAAATTGTCCTGCATTTCTCTACAGTCTTCCAACTTTTCCTGCAGCCAACTGAATTGTCAATGAATAATCTGAGCATGCTGTTTGACCTGTGTGATTAACTATTGAGAATATTTAGAAATCCTAATATACGCCCATAAGGAGCAGCCAAGGCCACTTTAATTTTTGATGAAGATGTTCCATCTAATATAATGTGCTACATTCTACTAGTAAAAAATTCTTTCAATCAATCACATATTTCAGTAGGCACTCCATATAAGTGCCAATGCTGCTCAGAAATCTCAAAAGATGGAAACTAAATGCAAGTACTTTCAATATGAAAAACAACAGCTCTAAAGTGAAAAACGCATCAGGGTCCACTAAAACTCTTATTAGATTTTTGTCTTAAATTCACTGTGGAAAATACACTACTCCTTGTTACTACACTAATTGGGAAAAGATCACAACAACAACAACAACAACAAATATATAATAAAAATAAAAATAAAAGAAGTAGAGTAATGAAATTTCCAGAATACGTATGTCTAGGGGACATGTGTAAGTGATTAACATTGCAAGATCACAGTTTAATGCAAGCATGCAAGCCACTGCAAATGTGAAGTGCTGGTGCATTAATAACCAGTGTAACTGCCAGAATGTTGAATTCAAGGATATAAATGTCCATGTGTTAGGTACCGGATGTCAGTTTGTGGGATGGAGTTACACGCCTGTCACACCTGGACAATACAGGGATGGTTAATGTTGTATGTGGAGGACACTGGAGTTGTCACACGCTGATGTCCTGTATGTGCTCGACTGGTGATCAAGCAGGCCAACGCAACATGTCAACACTTTGTAGAGCATGTTGGGTTGCAACAGCAGTATGTGGACAGTACTACCCTGTTGGAAAACACCCCTTGGAATGCTGTCCATAAATGGCAACACAACAGGTCGAATCACAAAATTGACGTACAAATTTGCAGTCAGGGTGCCGCTGCAGCTGCCGTATGAAACCGTACCCTAGACCACGACTGCAGGTGTAGGTCCAGTGTGTCCAGCACACATACAGGTTATTTGCAGGTCCTCAACTGGCGTCCTCCTAACCAGCACACAGTCATCAGTGGCGCCAAGGCAGAACCAGCTTTCATCAGAAAACACAATGGACCTCCACCCTGCCCTCCAATGAGCTCTCGCTCGACATCACTGAAGTTGCAAATGACAGTGGTTTAGGGTTGGCGGAATGCATGCTACAGGGCGTCTGGATTGGAGCTGTATTTGAAGTGGCCACTTTGTAACAGTCTGTTACATCACTGTGGTACCATCTGCTGCTCAAATCGCTGCTGCAGATGCAGTACAATGCGCCAGACCCAAACGCCAAAGACAATGGTCTTCCCTCTCGGTAGTGCCATGTAGTTGTTTTAAGGCCTGGTCTTCTTCCGACTGTACATTCTCGTGACCACAGCTGCCAGCAATCATGTACAGTGGCTAAATTCCTGCCTTCTGCATTATCGCAAAAGGAACATCCGGCTTCTCACAGCCCTGTTACACGAACTCGTTCAAACTCGGTGAGGTGTTAATAATGGTGTCTTTGTTGCCTTAAAGGTATTCTTGACTAACATCGACTCACCACGCCTAATCTCAAAAGTAACTAATGCTCATTACCTACACAGTGTCTATATTAAGCAAATCTGATTTTCATCCTCATAGTGGTGCTATTAGCACCAGTCTTATGCAAATGGTGCAAAATTTTAATAGAGCATATTTCCGATGTAGAAATATGCCTTCCAACTTTTGTTCATGTCGCATAACTCCTTCTTGGTGACGCATCCCCCCCCCCCCCTCCCCCTCAATGTATTTATCGAGACTCTCATGCATATTCAGCTCTGTTTGTAAAAGAGGCACAAGAACAGACACAGAATCACAGTCCAATATCCCCAATGTCCATTTCATGCAGGATCCTAGAACACTACCCTTGATGGGTGGGGGAAAAAAGCTTTTTTGTCCCCATCCCCCTCCCTGACACAATGCCTACACCATACTTTACGTTTAATACACTACATAACATAACATGTTTTGGACTAGGTTATCATCAGAGCCATGATAAAAACTTTTATGCTCAGTAAAATGTAAAGGCCATGTGTACTTCCAAGAAGATTGGTAAGTGCACTTGTCTGTGGTATATAAAAGTACACTTAGCATTATTGTGGTGATGCATATCAAAGTTTGCTCAACTTGAATCTGTTAATGGCCTGGGTGGAAATATATTATTGCATGTAATAAAAATTGTGATCTAGACCAAACACTGAAATAAAATATGATTGAGAAGATGCGGTGGAGGTAAACTCAAATTAAGCTGCTCGATTACAGATACAAAGATGATTATCACTGACTGAAACTAGTAACTATCGCAATCAAAGACTGGAATAAAGAATACTTTCTGTTAATTAGTCACTTACGGCTTTACAGCTTCAGAAGCAATAGGTGCCACTAGTTCTGCTGCTGTCGGGGCTGCGCCCTTGTCTCTCTTCTCTGGTGGTCTACTGAAGGCCACAGAGATAGTATGACCTGCAATAGTCATTGTATCTGTTGCCTGAAGTGCACGTGCTGCAGAAGCCTGCAAAAAAAGTGAAATGGTATCAGACATTTGAATAAGGGGAGGTAGTAGCTCTGAATCTTATCTAAATGTTCATAATTGCTAAACAATACCTGCAGGAGAGTGCCTGCTACCAGTGTTATTTCTTTCCCTACACATTTAATTCATAGATGACTCTGGTGTACACTTAGGTACACATTCAAATCCCTAATTTTGTCACTGTAATCCTTGTGTGGTATTCATGGAGATGAACATATATGTCCTCACGATATTTTGTGAAAATATGAGGATCACCTTTTAAGTTGTAACAAAAACAATAGAAGAAAATATTTTCTTGGTACATTGTTTTATTGTTGCTCAAAATATTCACCTTTAAAATTTATATGCTTTTACAGGCATTCAAACCAATTTTCCACTCTGCTGTTGATATCTCAAAAACATGGTTTTGGAAGGAATTATTTGTGTTGCAGCATTATTAAAGGCCTGGTCCCCTTCCTGATGCCACCACTCTGCTCAGGGGCAGAATTTGTGCATCCAATCCTTCCATGTCCCGAGTAAATCTCATGTTCAAATGTGAGAACGTTTTCTAAATGTTTGCATATTGTGAATACGAGGTGAGATGGGGGAACCAGTCTAGTATTTACCTTACTGGTTGTGAGGAAACTGCCTAAAAACCACATTGAGGCTGGCCGGCTCACCAGTCCTCATCATTAACAAAAGAGGCAGATTTAAGCTGAGACAGGCTCACCTCCCTATATCCTGGAAGAGGCACATTAATGCACTTGGGTATCTTTGCGGGTGAGCATTTCTTATAAGAATTGACACAAGCCTGTTTCCAAGCTTTGGCCAAGTTGTGTGAAATATATGGGAAACCTTCTTTTTCGCAGCTAAATGTTCACACAAAATAGAATGTTCCGAGCCTTTGTTGTGCCTATGGGCACCTCCATCTTACAGTACGTCACATGCCAGTTTTCTTCAGTCTTTTTGCGTACAATGTGAATGATTTTGAAACAGATTTTGGTTGAAGTTTACGAAATTCATGAAGCCATTAAATTTGTCATTGATGGATGCACAACCACAATGAAATTCCGCAAACCAATTGTAAACAGTCTTTTCTGAAGGTGATAAATTTGAACAGAGCAATTCAAAGGATTTTGTTGAGTTGAGTCTTTATACGAATACCCCAAGAAAAAATGGAAATTTCCTGTTTTTCACAACAATATTCCTTTAATCACTCACCATAAACAAACTAATTGACAATTTCTGAGTTGTCACCAACATAAAAATAACAAATTATAAATTTTAAAAGAACAGTAACGTCACGTCAGTAGAACTTAGGATTTCTCTGTTTGAACATCAAACTGATTGTTATCTTATGAGGAAGTTCACAATTTCATAACCAAAGAAAGAAATATGATATGTTGTATAAGGAGGCAGCAGAGCGCTAAACTACCATAATACCTGTATAAAAGTGGCACAGATGAAATCTAGCTTTCTATGTCCTATGCGTAGTTTGCATATACTGAGTGCTGTTTGCCTTAGGAAAAATTAGGTCTTTTGCAAACTACTAGGAATGATATATTCTGCTTCTTTATGGGGAAAGCAGAAGGAATGCTAAAAGTACAGTGAAGTTGTGTGTACGAAGTTGCCTTGACAGGCAGTGTACAAAAAGAATAATAAATTAGCAAATAGGCAAAAATGTAAGGCACTGGAATTCTATATAAAAGTTAAGGGGCAAACCTCCAATGAAAGGAGTGAATGAAATAGATGTACCAGCAACTGTGTCTCATAATCCATATGTTAGCTCCTGAAAAATTGCCATTGACTCCAGAATATGTTATTCCAGCGTTGTTTGCAGTTTGCTCATAATAGCTTCCACCTGTATCATGTTTCACATCATCAGAAGATTAACCACTGGAATTATAGAATAAGCATGGAATTCTGTCATTAATTTCTGATGTGATATCAGAACAAAAGATTCTTTCTTCAAAGAATTCTAAAGATGAAGCAAACATTACAAGAAGTTGAAATTCGAATATTAAGAAACATGCATTATAGGGCTACTGAGAATCCAAACTGGCTGAGACAGTCTGAACATCAGCAAACATTACAAGCTGTGGAAATTTGAATATAAGAAACATGCATTATAAGGCTACTGAAGATCAGTGGCAGTGGCGTGTGAATTTTCTGTATGGGATTACTGATCTAAACTTTACTGAAGAAAGCTTAATGGGCAACAGACAGGGTTTTTTATATTTATTTATTTTTTTATCTAATTGCTATCAGCTTTCCTACAGGAAGCACCACTAGAAATATATAGATTTATATGAAACCAGCATGAAGAGTGCCAGGCTCATTACTCGCTTGTGGCTAGCAAAGCCCTCACTTAACTCTTCCCTGGTTGCTGTACGGGATGTGAAAACATTAACAGCTGGCCTGTACATTCACCTAATTTGATGCCACTGGACATTTTTCCCTGAAGGTGAGTCTATGTACGAGTTCTGATGACCCAAAAGTAATTTAAAGTATTGTGTTGCTGCAGTGTGTGCAACATTATAAAAGGAATATTTTCAATCTGTCAAGAAATAATTGCACCAGTTACTGCAAATGTGTATTGTCAAAAATCTGATGTCATAAATGAAATGCTATGGAAATGCCTGTCACTACTTTCATTTATTTATTTGCTTATTTTTGGATGATGATGTAATTCTACAATGTAAATGTGTACCTCAAAATTAAACTCATGTTATTTCTTCGTTCAAATGAAATTATTATTCAACAATCTCTATAGCACAATTTCCAAAGTACAAATCAATCCAGTTTGTGACAATTACCTTGCGTTCAAGGCTCTGGCAGATACAATGGCAGAACTGTTATGGTACAGTAACTGTTGTATCATCATTAGATACTACATGTTCTGTCTTCCAGTTGGGGTGTCAATTCAACTACATGTAGCTATGTGTGATTAGTATAAATTCTGAAATAAACTTTTTTCCAACTATTCAAAATCTGTAATCAGCCTCTCTTAATTGCATCAAGCTGGAGTTCTCCATCAGCTAGACACAACTGTTCCATCCCACAATACCACCTTCAGCATACAGCAGCAATCAGTATGACATTCAAAATAGGTAAATCTCAAGTTCTAAATATTGTAATTTCTCTGAAATAATGTAACATACTTCAGAGAGTGAAATACGGTTGAATTTGTCTCTTCCAAATCTATGATACAAGAAACAGAAATTAACATATAGAGTAGATACCAACACCTCTGTAATTAATAAAGTTATGACAGGATACTATGCTTCATTTTGTGATGTCTTCTTTACAATTCATCTGGGTGAAAACAGAATCATACCTTAAACAGTTGCCGTTCACTAGATCAAAGGCCAGAATCAAATTCCTAAACAGACTTTCTTTTCTGTACTATCAGAGGAGGGGAGGACTGAGTTTAACGTCCCGTGTACTATCAGAATTATAGTTTTGTATCTGCAGTAACTCGCACAGTGATTACCACATTACTAAGCATCCCCATCTCCGGCAACTCATCCAGCAGTGGCTACTGCCGCTCGTCTGGCCAACTCAAAAGTATGCACGGCTGACATGTGGCCATGCAAACAGCATTACACCATTTCTGCATCACCATCGTCAAGGCTCATTTGCCATTCCAGGTTGGCCACTAGTAACAGCACCTGCTTCTCTAAATGCACATGCCGATGCTCAGTGTGCCAATGGGCACCCATTTGAACTATGGCAGCTTACTTGGACTGTGGACTAAGCTCCAAGCTTCACTACATTAGCTGATGTATATGATTGTATTCTTGTACTCTTCACTATGACTAGCTTGGGTCTACTACTGGACTTAGTTTTAGATTATTGTCTTTGGATCAATATTTGTCAGTGCTTGTACTTTTAGTGTAAATAAATGTTATCACTGTGGGCTGTCTCACTGTATAGTAATTGCTACACAAGTGGTGCAAGACGGAACAACTTGTCTTACGAGAAGAAAAAACTTCTTAGCCAAGATTGCAATAAAACGCTGTATTGTGGATGACCAGTTTCGGTAAAACTATGTTACCAGCATCAGATCTCCGTACAGGTTATTATCAAGACCATGTGCGAGATGCAGACAAAATCTTTGCATTAAATCCCCAAATGCACTACATATGAAAGGAATGATGTGTTGGCATGTCAAACGTAAAAGTTAAAATTACTATGTACACAAATTGTCACAATATTGCATCCAGTATTTCTTCTCTATGAAAGTAAATACAGATTGCTCCTTCACACTCAGTATGAGTAAACCAATGGAGCTTAGTGTACTCTGTTTTTTCAAACAGAAAATTCAAGAGAGTCAGATATGAACGATGATAAACAGTGCCATCAGGAAATAGTGCTCCGAAATTAAACAGTTTAGAATCAGTGCCACAATTTTTCTTAACACATCATGGATGATATCCCTTCGGCAGAAAATGTACTTCAAAGCCTCACCAGTTGGAAAACCTGTCACAGATAAAACAAATTCGGCAAGCCACATCACTACACTGGGAAGGTTTTTTTTTTTTTTTTTTTTTTTCCGGTAGTTGCAGATTGCAGCAGCATCTACAGCCGGCCAACCCACTACTGTTCCCACCATGCGAGGAATCAGTGGAGGACTGGGAATCATAAATAAAAGGGGCTCCAGCAGCACTCCGAAGCTTTTCAGGTAAATAATGCCAACACTATCAAAGCCCTATTCCTATCTTGGACCAAGCTACAAACTTATAGATTTTAATGTAAACTGGCCCCACTCACTGAACCCTTTCAGTTGTCATTTGAGGAAATGTGTAATTTACTAATTATATACTACCACCAGCATGCACATATGATTGCATCTAAGGTAGAATTTTATCAAAGTAAATAATACACTAATCAACGCACAGGGAGTAAGTAGGTGGCAGAACTGAATGGCCTTAGTCAATAGTGTCATTTCATCACTTCTGGAACATAAGGAATCATATGCTGACATAACAGTAAGGAGCATCATTATCTGTTCTGCCCCACATAAAGATGTTAGACATCAAGCTTACAGTTTGATGACCATCACTCGAACAAGTTCTAGCTCTCGCACAGGATTTCAAAGTTTTGCTTGCAGCAGACCAGCAATTAGAAATATTGGTGACGAATGAAGCTGCCGGCATGACAGAAGGCAGTTTAAGGCATCAGTAGACTTGGATGATGCAGAAGTAGTGGCAGTGCTGCCTGCCCATAAACAAGCCCCAACCCATGCATGTGCTGCAACAGGAAAAGTCAGAGCATTGTCCACTTCCATCTTGCTCAGCATGTTATAAGAAATGTTCCTGGGAAGACTGTCCCTACTGTTGGGCAAATTGCCACAAGTGCAGTAAGTCAAGACATTTTGCAGTAGTGTGTCAGTCTTCCACCCTTCAGTCTTGTCAACTGCAAGAACAGCCTATGGAAATAAACTTGAGCACTGCCATACAACCCCCCCCCCCCCCCCTCCCCCAAAAAAAATAATCATGGTGCACATCAATGCTCAAACAGTGCAGTTGCAAGCACTGGTGCTGGCACTTCGCTTATCAATACACAGATGTAATTGAAACTAGACAAACTTCCCGTCTCCAGCAACTCGATGCTTAGTAAACTACAACAAGCAAACCATTTCTATCAACAGTCAATTCACAACTGACAGCACATACAAAAGTGTTGTTTGGCAATTAATTTTTCTGGTACAAAATGGCAGTTCGGCGGAAAACCTATTTGGTCTTGACACCTTCATGTCATTTGGTTTTATTATCACAGATAGTGCTGACTTAGTATCAGATGAAGTACCTTTTCAGGACTCAGAGGTATTATGCAAGGAATCTGCCGACATCTTCTCTCGTGAACTTGCTTGTGCATGCTCAAATCTTCCACTCATTCTCACTTTTGCAGAGTGTGTCCTGTCCCACTAGCTCTCTGCGACCAAGTTAAAGAAGAATTTAAGAGACTAACACAACTGGATGTTATTGCACCGGATACATATAGTCTGGCATTCATCAAGAAGCATTCAGAAAATTGTGATTATATGGTGACTTCAAAACATCAGTAAATGCACAGACCTATATGGATTTATATCCGATACCACATCCAGATGAATTAATTGCCAAATTTGCTGATGGGAGATATTTCTGGGAAACTGATTTGGGCAAAACCTATCTGTAGCTTCCATTTGATGAGTTGCAGCACCTCCTTGCAGTCAACACTCCTTTTGGCCTGTTTAAATTAAGTGCTTAAATTCATGATCGCAAGTGCTGTTGCCATGTTTCAATGGTTTCTTGATCAAATAAGTATCAATTATCTTGATGACATCATAGTAATTCCACTGAGGTGCATCTCCGGTATCTTTTGTTCCACACACACGACACAGTGTAGGTTTACAGTGTAATAATCTTGGCAAATCTCAGTTCTTTCAGCCATCAATTAAATATCTGGGACATGTAATTTTAAAAGAAAGCATCAAATCGACGACCACTAATGTGGAAGCAATCCCAGCACTATCTCGACCAAAGAATGTCAAGAAAATGTTGTCTTTTCTTTGGTGGTTTCTTATGACAATAAGTTCATCCCCAGTATTTCCAAGATAGCTCATCCATTGAATCAACTACGAAAAAATGACATACCATTTGATTGAACATAGGAGTGTGACAGTGCCTTTCAAACTTTGGAAACTTGCCTTCAATCAGAGCCATATACCGTTTACAACCTGGCAAACAGTTGGTAGTGGCGGCTGACGACTTGGACTACCGGATTGAGGCTGTCCTTGCACATCAGTGCTCTGATGGGACTGAGCAAGCAATAGCTTACACCTCCAAGACACTGACAGCAGTTCAAAGGGCTTATTTCCAAATTGAAAATGAGGCCTTAGCCATTGTAACACACTCAAGAAATTTCACATCTTTATGTATGGGGTGAAGTTTCATCTGATAATGGACCATAAGCTGCTCATTTCCCTATTCTGCCCCTCATAAAGGCTCTCTGATAAAACGGCTTACAGACTGTAGCAATGGGCACTCTACTTTAGCAGATAAAATTATGAAATTCATTTTTGCACCATAGATAAACATGAAAATGCATATGTCCTCTCTTGGGTTGGGTTGGGTTGGTTGGGGGAAGAGACCAAACTGCGAGGTCATCGGTCTCTTTGGATTAGGAAAGGAGGAGAAGGAAATCGGCCATGCCCTTACAAAGGAACCATCTTGCCATTTGCCTGGAATGGTTTAGGGAAATAATGGAAAACCTAAACCAGGATGGCCAGACGCGGGACTGAACTGTCGTTCTCCTGAATGCGAGTCCAGTGTTCTAACCACTGCATCACCTCGCTCGATCCATCCTCTCTCGGCTACCAATTAGCCTCGATCTGTTATTCAACAAAGAAGAGATCCTGTGTTTCTACCTTGATGAGGAGGCGCACCTCACAAGCGATACATTCCCCATTGCGAGCAATTGCATCACAGCAGCCATGTGTGTGGAACAACATGTGAATCACAACATTCTGTTGGGGTGGCCAGAGTAGCTGTCACAAAGGCAGATCCACTTTATCAATATTTTCAGCTACAAAAACAGTTGCAATTGATTGATGGCATTGTGCTCCTGGCTACAGAATATGCGTCACCACGAGTATTCATACTCCTCTCATTACAGAATGACATTCTGCAGTTTCTCCATGTCGACCATGAGGGGGATGCACGATGAAGTGACCAGAACAAAAAAACTGGTGCAATGTCAGGATGTCATGTATACTTGCCAGGAATCAGCAAAGACATGGAACAGTTGGTCCAGTCATGCAATGGATACATCAAACAGCAAGCAGCTCCCAAGACGACGTCATCTCAAGGGCCTAAGTCTGCACCGTGAGAACGAATCCACTTGGACTTCGATGGCCCCTTTCTAGGAACAAACTGGCTCATTGTGATTGATGCATATTTCCATTTACCATATTTGCTCAGCCTCACGCCCATGACAGGGGACAGTACTGTCACATCCTAACAAAAATCTTTTCTATAGAAAATCTTCCCCAGACTTTGATGACATACAATTGTCCCCAGTTTCTATCACACATCTTTATGAAACTCTGCGTAACCAGCCTTTCACCCACAATCAAATGGTGAAATTGAACGTCTTGTGCACACCTTTAAATCTCTGCTCAAGTACATCAAAGACTGTTGGGCAGAAGATGCTTTAACTCAGTTTTTAATTTCTTAGAGAGCCACACTCACAGGTGATAGGAGCCTGGCAGAGCTTCTGCATGGCCACCAACAATGCATGATGCTTCACCTGCTGACACAAGCTCTGCACCTGGGGCCAGCACCACCAGTGCCTCAATTCCGTTCAGGCACCACAGTCTGGGTACATGCATTTGGTCGTCAGGACAGTTGGGTACCGCCAGCCATCCAGCAACAACAAGGGCACAAGGTGTTTATGCAGCAGATAGGGTACAGGGAAGCCCCTACCACCTCAGCCTACATGTAGACTGCCAGGCAGTTACAACCCCCTCACCAGTGGACGATCCCTCTCCTACCCTTTCCCCCTCACCTCCGGCCTCACCCATCCGGGCATCCCTCTCTTTTCCTCACCCTGTACTGTCCGTGCCTTCTGAGCCAGGAGTCTCACACAATATGTTCCAAGCCTTGGCAGGTGTTGACTATCTCAGCTCAGCCATCAGAGGGGGCCTGACTGCCATCACCCAGCAGCCCCCTCATCCCCACTCTACAGGCTCCAGTCATCACATGGAGTGCAGCAGCACACTGGACCTCCACCTCGGGAACCGTGGCTGGCGTCGCCACACTCCTACCCCTCTGTGGTGCAGTGGGGTCCCAGGGTGTGGAGATTGCATCACTAGCACTGGCGGCACAGCAGGCACCCTTTTCAGAACTCCTGTACCTCCATTTGCGCAGCGCCCACCCCTATCTGGGCCACTTACGACCTTACAGCTCATAACCAGCAAGGAGGGAGCTGATGGCGGCTCCACCATCTGATAGTACCATGGACATTGCATTCATGGGAGCCTATCAGAGTGACACAGCTGCCAACAAGTCGCCTCTCTCAAGCACCAAATCGTCCAGCAGTGGTTACTGTCACTCGACTGGCCGCTACTTGAAGTACACACAGTTGATGAGTGGCTGCGTAAACAGCATCATATCATTTCCCTCCCACCTCACCACACTACATCATCAAGGTCTTCCGTTGGCCACGGCCTCCATTCCAGATCAACCGCCAGCAATAGCACCTGCTCCCCTGTAGCAAGTCTGCAATACTGATACGCATGCTTATGCTACAGCATGCCAATTGGCACCCATTTGAATACAGCAGTTTACTTATGCCAAAGACTGAGATCCATGCTTTACTTTGTTAACTGCTCTGGAATGAACATCTTCTAGTACCCTGTGCTACAACTATCTTGGATCTACTACTGGACTTCCTTTTGGATTACTCTCTTTTGACCAACTTTTGGTGTTAATAAATGTTATCGTTACCAGTTGTCCCACTTTGTAGTAGTCACTACTGTATTCATTGTTTCTATGGACTATAGGCCTTGATCACATGGCTCTTTACATTTCTTCCCTCTTCGACACAGCATACTTATAAAGTATTTTCACAGCTGATTATAAACCTGATTTCGGAAAATTCTTCCATGGAATCTTAAGGGTTTCCCTTGGAATGATGCATGACTTTTCTATACATTTCACATTAACCTTTGCTGAAGCAACCCAGCTATCCACCAGCCCATTGTTTCCTTCTGGCATCCAGTTTCTGCTGTAAAACATACTGAAATGGAGTTTACACAACAGTTTCGATTACCAGATACAAACTATCATATTCAAGTATAAAATGTAGTTCAGAATTCTACAGCAAACTGGTGATGATAATACAAAATATTTATGTGGATTGGTTTTACAACTTTTATTTAACAATGGGAACAACTTAGGCTTTGTAAATACACATCTTGGATTTTCCAGTGGAAGACACAGTGGAGGTCCCACAATATTTCACCAAAATAACCACACGATATCTTCAGGTGGAGGCTGTTGCTGTGTTCTTAGTGTGATAAATTCTGCTACCACTGTCAAACGAGCATCACAGGTCGCTTCTTGCAGCAATGTACACAGCAACCACCACCATATGGTGATGTCAAACAGTTATTTTGATGAAATATTGTGGGACTTGGGAGAATTTTATCCAGCAGTAAACCTGAGCAGAGTATTTGCAACAGATTTGCCAGGAAGGCTTTCTTGCAACTGCACACAATAATTTTCACTGCAAGAGTAAACAGAACCATGAAGTGTACCATGAATAGTGTGTATTCACTACTAAGCCTGAAAGGAAATACAGTGAGTCAGCATGTTGTGTTTTCTGTTTAGAGATTATAGTTACCTTCTAGTTCAGCAGAGAAACAACCACCAAATATACAGATAATGGAAAATATTTGGGAAAGATGTAACTTTTCAGAAACGCACTCACAAATTATTAAAACAAAGAAAACGAATCATTTGGGACATCACATGATACCAAAACATATTGTATATTGCCAGTTATTGTGTGTGTGTGTGTGTGTGTGTGTGTGTGTGTGTGTGTGTGTGTGTGTGAGGGGAGGGGGGTAGATAAATAAAAAAAGCAAATGCTGCGATGAAAGAGTTTACAGCACAAAAATATTACCTGATCCTCAAACTCTACATAGGCGAGGCCTTTAGAGTGGCCATTCCTATACGTAACAAGGCGAACTTCTTTCAGTGCACCATATTGCTTGTAAATTTCTTCTAAATCTTCTTTTGTTGTTGAGAAGGCTAGTCCTAGAAACACAGAATTTTGAAATACTGTGGAATCACCAATAAATAACAGAATGACTTAAAAAAAAAAAAAAAAAGTCTTACACATAGCTATGAAATTAAAACATGTGAAAATATGAAGTGAACTGGAGTTACAGATCTGAGTTGTGAGCATGGTATTATATCAGTAATTCTGTATTAATATACAAACCTTTAACAAAAAGTTTATTCTTCTCCAGACCAGTATTGTACTTGAAGACAGGTTTGCGTGTGTGTTTATCAGGATCACATTTTGACACAAACACAGGCCTATTATTCAATGGTGTCCTGTCCTTTTTCAAAGCTTCTGATGCTTCAGCCTAAAATATTGATAAAATCAATTATTTTTATATAGATGTGATGTTCTGAAAATTCTATCTGGTAAACAGTACAAGAAAACTAAAAGAACTGCATTCATCATATGTTGTCGCACTGTAATACTTTCTAATTCAAGTCCACTTATCAATATAGTTAGTTTTTCACACAGAGTTTTATAATAATAATAATTGGACAATTGTGCATGTAACAAGGAGAAACTGAAGCAAGAAAGCAACAATACTCAATTTCCAGTTTTTTATCACTAAACAACTATTTTATTTGTCTTTAACAGACAAAAAATAGCAGGTAGTTCCTGAACCAGTTCTGGAGCATACAACTCTCATCATCAAATGAACATTTTAAACAATGCAGCAGAGGTTTAATGACTGGTACTCACTGTCGTGCTGAATTCAACGTAACAGTAGCCTTTAGAACGGCCTTTGTAATCTCGGACAAGACGGAAGTCTGTAATTGTGCCAACACCTTCAAATAATTTCCGCACAGCATCTTCTGTTTCAGTAAATGCGAGGTTACTGACAAATACTGTGCGATCATCCTTGGATGGGTCATGTGGAACAGTAACACCATGACTTTGTTCCTCTGACTCACTTTCTGTGGGAAAGATAAATCACATCATATATCAAATAATTGTTTAAGCACTATGGATCTGTTACATCTGTGAAGGCTCTCCAACTTATAAACATCATTACTGTAAATATCGACACCTTAAATGAATGTCACAATCTTTTCACTTAATGAGGCTGAAGAGCATGCTCAACAAATTTAAAGTTGGTGTCAAGTACTTCAAAAATTTAGTTAATGAACAAACTCATCTGTAGCACATTTGCCATCATCAGACTCTTTGTCAATCTCTTTCATTATCAACAAATTTGCTAGCCATCACTACAAAGCTTGTTGGCATTAAGCATTAATTGTATATAGTTGACAATCCAGGCCTCGAAATGGTAATGGTTCAAATTAAGTTAATGCTAGTAACATCTTGTGTAAGTGCAGTGTATTTACACTGAACTGTGCCACAGAGATTAACGTGAGAACAATGTTTTTATAACAACATAGGTGCCTTTCAGAGTGTTGTGTTAGAACCATCAGCATCCACATAAAAATTTACAGGGGAAGGAGCAGGGTGGAAGACTCTAAAATTGTAATTTCTGCATTTAAATGAGTTGGTTATTTTCAAGATGTGCCCTGCCACAATAAGTAAATTTTGTAGATGATACAAAAAAATTTACTGTACTCCAGACAACTGATGGTTATCCACTCACTTCCAGAAGTGCATGAGAGTTCTGTACTCAATAAAAACTCTGTGTTTCAGATTCCACCGTGGTGCACATCCCTCTCTCTTGCCCCACCTTGCAGACACCTGCGCTTGGATTTGTGTAGGAAATGGACAAACTTGTTACACATTTTGACTGAAGCCATCTTTATTATGAGAATTCTTATAATACTGAAACATGCAGTGCATATTAAACTGTTTTACAGTTTCTTTTTCTTTTTTCCCAAACTAATTAGATATGTATTGCCGATTATAGAAGCAATTAGTAACATATAACTTCCAAAGGATCTGAAGTAATAAAAAGCTAAGAGGAACAGAATTTAAAAGAGGAAGTATACCACAACATCTTTCTAAGTAGTGTCTGCCAGTTCAGGAATACTGTTTATTAAAGTTGAAAGAGGATTGTTCACTGATGTCAAGTCCTAAGTTTAGTCATCTTCTCAATTATAGTTATGATGATTTTAGTTGTTTTCTCAAACCGTGTTCCAATCTTCAGTTGCCTAGTACGTAGTGAGCATAATGTTTATGACTCGTGCACAGTCTTGTAAAAGCACATTGTCACTGAGACTTAGAGGCAAACATTGTTTAAAGTCTTCTACAACTCCTTGGTCCATGGCTTGAATTTTACTTGTATGAGGTATGTTCAGAACTTAAGTGTACTGTGACTATAATAGGCTGTCCTTTTTTTTATTTTTTAGTGTTAGCAACAATGAGTGGTGGAGAGGGGGTTCCCAGACCAGAGAGAGCATCCTAGGAACATGGCAGCGTGTAAACTCATGTTGTAGTGTCCAGTTGCATGAAAGATGTCACTAAGAAATCCCACCAAGTGGGAGCCAAGTGGTGTGATCTGCTTCCTACCTGTGGAGTGAATAACAGGTGCTAAAATTTTTTCGCAAATCAAAATGGTTATGGCGAAGATGTTATGAACAGAGTGAGCGTGTGTAAGTGGTGTAAAAAGTTTGGCGGAGCCAGAACAAACTTTCATGATGAACAGATGAATTGAAGACATTCCATTTTGGCTGATTACTTGGTGTGAAAAATCGAGGAAACTGTCTGTGAAGACCACGATTGACACTGAATGACATTTCTGCAATGTTTGCACATCAATCCAGCACTCTCTTACACGAGACACTCACAGAAATGTTGGGATACTGGAAATTGTGCACAAGATGGGTCCCAAAGCAGCTGACAGAGCAGCATAAGAAAAATTGGATCATAGCACCCATGAGTTTCTAGAGCAGCTTTAACTGGAAGAGAAGGATTTTCTGAGCTCTATTGTGACCGCTGATGTAACGTTAGTGGCTCATTACATGCCTGAAGCAAAAAGACAGTCATCACAGGGCCTCACACCAATTCCTCATCTGCCAAAAATTCAAAAGCACAATTTCAATGCAAAAGAATCACGGCTTCAGTCTTTTGGGACTGAAAGTGCAACATTCTGGTCAAATTTCTGCCTCAGGAGATCATCACCACACAAAGATATTGTTAGAGGAGGACTTAAAGAAGTTTGTGCCATGGTTCACCAGATGCGTTGAATTGAATGGCAATTGTGTGGAGAAACATTCACCAAGTTTTTCTATAAAAAATACAAAAATCTATTACACTTATTTCCTAACATGCCTCTCATCTTGGGTGGGAGATACTTTGCAATTATTCTCCCCCTCCCCCTCTCCCCACTTTAGATATATTTCCACTTTGATGATTTTGGTAAAACACAGGGAGCCTTTTGGAAGAATTTTTACAGTGTTCTTGCCATGCGTGTAGGTGCACCTTACAAGTGTAATACACCAAATATTCTGCGTGGCATGGATTCGATAAGTCCTTGATAGATTTCTGCAGGTATGTGGCAACTGATTTCTACGTATAGGTCATGCAGTTACCATAACTGAGCCAGTCAATAGTTTGCGAGTGCAGAGCTGGCACCTGATAGTGTCCCAAAATGTGTTCCACTAGGTTTATACCAGATGAATTTGGTAGCCAAGACATCAACGTAATTCACTACCACGCTCCTCAAACCACTGTGGCACTACTCTGACCTTGTGACAAGAACCCTAGTCTTGCTGGAAGATACCATCATCATCAGGGAACATGTCAAGCATAAAATGGGTGCAATTAGTGTTCACATAGCCTACAGCTGTCATGACTGTAACGTAATACTGCCCTCACTGGCCTGCATCCATGGCACTGTGCATATTTTGAGCACCCAGTCACTTGTATGTGGCAATTCTAGACACAACCGATGATGTGGTTTAACAAGAAACATGATTCATCTGAACAGGCATCAGGTTTCCATTGATCCAGGTTTCCAATGATCACATGCCCACTGCATCATATTTGACAATTTCATTCAGTCAAAATTGGAACAAGTAGGAATCGTATGCTGCAGAGTCCCATGGTCCACAACGGGCACTGAATGTGTGCTCTAAAACATGTTTTCATACACCAGCACTGTATTCCATCATCAGATCTGCCACAATTCGCTGCCTATTCTGCTTTTGTTGCCTACTCATGGTTTCCTTTTCAATTGATGCTCACGACAGTAGCAAGCGAACAGCTGACCAACTTCACCATTCTCGGCTCCTTATTCTCAGGTGTCGGGCTGTACAGAGTGTATAGATGGACAAGGAAAAAAAATTCCCGGATTTTTCCCGGATCTCCCGGTTAAAAATACATTTTCTCCCGGGTGAAAGAACACTTCTTCCGTGTTAAGTGGCAGTATACTTTCCGTTGAAACAGTAAAACTTATCAATCCTTTGAATGGATATGGTTTTATACAGCAGCGTAGAGTTTAGAAAATGAAAGTCAGGGGGGGTGACACGTTTTGGAAAAGATCTTTGATGTGCAGCAACATGTACGCTGCATATTTTTGTATTACAAAAGTATACATTCTAATTCCACCAACAGGAAAAGTTAATGGTTTAAGTTAATATATATAGTGTTGCTACAAGAAAAGCAAAGCTTTCCCATATAATATTTGTCTCGAAGATTAATAAGCTACAAGAGAGGTAAGCTTTCACATATAATGTTACACTTTAAGATACATCACACAAATACGCCAGTAACATTTTTAATACCGACGTAAATCTCTGATCTTCTGGGCTCGAAATACTTCTAAATGGCTCGTCATCAAAGAGTTGATTTTTAAATGAGAGCAAACGCTTTGTGATTTAAGAAATTCATCGCACATTCTCGCACATCATCTTGCGTTAAAGGAAATTTACTTTGAAAATAACGCTTTTCGAACCACAATTCGCAATATTTTCCCGCGACCTGTTTAGATTCATTTCTTCAGTTGCCAGAGAGCGCCAGATAAGAGGCGTTACCACACTTGCGCAGCTACGGTGACGTGGGAAGCCCGTATTCGTACGCGTAAAACATTAGAAGATCTTTCTTACATTTTGTCCTAAAAGAAACAACACATCAGAAGATACTCCAAGAGCGTCGGAATTTCGTGAACCATACTAAAATGCATAGTTTGCCTTAAACATACTAAAATGCATAGTTCACCTTAAAGCGCACATTTGTATGTCCAGATTACCAATGGTGTAGGCCTCGATCTGATATCACGCTTTTCAGTGTGGTTTTCGGCACGTACTGTATTATGTTATGTTTGGTTCTTTATTATGGTGTAATGCCATACGTGCTAGAAGATGAAAACGTGCATTTGAAATGCAGCGAACAGTTGAAACTAGCCAATAGTGTGGAATTAAACACTTCGTTTCAAATAAATTTACTGCCTCAGCAGGAAAGCTTAATAAAAGCCAAATTTCTTTAGCAAACTGAATAAATAACTTTATTGTTCTGCAAGGCGATTAATGCTCGACTGATAGAAAGGTGGAAATAAAATAAAATCTGAAACTAGTAACATATTTTAGCCTTCCGTAATTATGTGAATGTATTTTCACTCACTCGATAGCTCCCAGCCACAGAAATCCGTCTTGTTTTCATTTGACATGAGAGCAGTAAACGAAGAGGAAACAGAAAAATCACTAAATGTAAACGCAGGTCACGTGAAGACTACGCCCACCCCCATCCCCCTTCCACTATAACTCAGACTGCTCTGCGCATCAGAGAACGTAAAAAAAAACTTTTTTTTTAAAAAAAACGGCTTTTCAAAAAGAAGTTCATTTTGTAGCACACATCTTTATGAAGAGTGTGATACAGAAAACATATATCTTCGAGGGAACGTAAGAGATGTTATTTGGTCTTAAGTGTGCCGAAGTGCAGTGCCACGCCTGTTCGAATAACATTCTTATACGGCACAACACTGTATTTCGCTCCATGGAACTCAGACGTGTATATTTTGTAATGGACGCCATCAAACTATTTCAGGGCAGTGGAAATTAAAATGTCCTGTAGTGCCTCTCCTACTCCCAGTCGGCCGGTTTGACACCTTGCCCCTTTTAAAAATAAAAAAAAAAAATTAAAAAAAAATCGCAGTTAATACTGGATGGGATTATTTGTAACCAGGAGAACAAGCACTGTTTATTGCCTATTAGCTTATAACTGCTCTTCTGAGTGACATAAAATTAAATATAGGGTACCTAAAACCAGTAAAGACAAGAGACAGGCAAGTCGGTACACATTTACTCAATCCTTAGGTCCTAGCGATATTTCTCTCTGACCATGCTACAGCCTTACATGGCGTGCTTTCCTTTCTGCGAAAGAACTATTACCTCATCAAAGTTCGTCAACATGAAAAATCGAAATGATGTTGTCTAATACTGAAAAAGCTGTTAGTACAAATAGTACCAAAGACTGATGTGGTTTCTCGATCTGATTACGTCTATTTTGTCACCGTGTGCTGGATAAAACAAAAATAGGGCTTTCTAATATTGCAGCAATTGTAACACACACCAAATAAGCGTGACTGTTTTGGCAATAATGATCATTATAATAGTATGACAATATAATTCACGAAGTACCAATACGAAATACCTATTTGGCCTACAACAATCAAATAGCTTTACGTCAGTAAATAGTTTCACAATTCATTCATACGCTACTGTTTCTCATGCTCATGACCGAAAAGTAGTAGAATGAAATTTTTGCATAAATTTAGAATTGTCATATTCTTCCATAATTTGTGTGATGTCCCCGTTTCTTCTCCTTCCTCATCCTAACAAACAATCTTGTCATCACTAATTCTGTAAATATTCCAACCACTGTCAAAAATCATCCTTTGGTTAACTTTACTAACCCTGCCACAATGACCGGTTTAGTTATTCAGCGATTATTCTCCGGTTAGGCGTTATTATGTTTTCAAAAAATGGTTCAAATGGCTCTAAGCACTATGGGACTTAACATCTGAGGTCATCAGTCCCCTAGACTTAGATATACTTAAACCTAACTAACCTCAGGACATCACACACATCCATGCCTGAGGCAGGATTCGAACCTGCGACCATAGCAGCAGTGCGGTTCTGGACTAAAGTGCCTAGAACCACTCGGCCATAGCGGCCGACTATTACGATTTCGTACAATGCGTTTTCTGCGCTATTCCCCGAATGGAACTTAGAAAGGCTGTTAGCCGGCGACTACAACTGGTCCTGTCAAGTGTATCGATCTGGCCAATAATTTTCTGTTAGAATTTCACTTTCTTGGATACACCGAGAAGATAATACATGATCTTTCTTACCTGTTATTCCTGTTAGTCGTTTATTTCCACTCTGGTAGTCTGAATCTATGGATTTCGCTAGTAATTATAACAACGCTGAACACTTGCAAACCGAATCAACCACATAAACAAGCAGGAGTTGATGTTCACCGGTTTGGCTTTACTCCACTCAGCTCGTATAGCGCTGTCCCGTATTGTCTGCAGGAAAATTAATTTCTAGATTCCCCTGGTGGACACATCACGTACACTATGAACGCATTAAAATATCAACTTAGACTGTGTTCAAAAATGTCCAAAAACCAGCAGCAGTGCGTTTCACAATCATATGAATAATCGATGGCCCGACGTGCTCTGTGAAACAAGGTTTTTTCCTCAAGAATATGAACTGGTCCCCCAGATCCGGGCCTGCTGCGCACGCGGGAATCTGGCAGCTTGGGCGCGCCAGTAAAATTTTTCCGGGTACCCCATGTGGCTGGTTGCTGCTATTGTTGCTGCTTACACAGCCAACAGTCACACTTCAGTTGCCAGAAGCGGGAGAAGGTATTACTCATACGCGACTCAACTGCGCGTGTTCATGAGCCCGCTCGTAACTGCTTAAATGAATCTAATGTAAACAGTTGTGACGTCACGCTCATCGGAGGCAATTTGTTGTTATGAAGCACTGCATAGTCTTCCTAAAGCCTTTGGCACATTTTGCTGTTGGCAGACGCTTGTACGTGCACTGTGTGTTTTATATGGCGCCTTTCAATTTATTTTCGATTTTTCTCTCGTTCAAGTTTTAATGCTGCATTATTATTCTGTAGTAGTGGGATACTGTAACATCCTTTGTTAGAGTATCGGTTCTTGCCAGCTAAAATTACAAAAATTAAGCTGAAAACTAAAACAACGAAAAATTCCCGGAATTCTAAAAAATTCCCGCATTTTTCCCGGTTTTCTCCCGGATGAAAAAATTCCCGGAACTCCCGGTTGTCCCGGGTCGTATACACCCTGCTGTAACAATCTGCCCTTTGTCAAAGTCAGTTGCCAGTGGATTTCCCCATTTGCAGCCTATGATATCACTAGAATGGTTCCCCATTCACCCTGCTTCGCTTATGTAGTTTCCTTACTGTGCCATGTGCCCACAATGCCAGCAGGTGGCATTCAATAAATGTTAGCCTGTCTCATCTGCTCAGACTGTTAACAATGTGAATAATCCCATTTTCCATCATATCTTGGAATTACTCATAACACAGGATAGCTGCTATGCCACCACCAGCTTATGACTTTTCTCCTGAGAATTTTAACAGCTGAATCCCAAGTATGATACACCTATTCAGATTTCTCATCAGAAGTCTACACATACAGTATCTTCACTTTGGACATAATTGCAGGATTCGAAATTCACATACCTCTAATATGTAGCTGATGGATCCGGGCATGGACGGGTTCATTAATTCTCACAGAAGACTTCTTACCTTCTGTAATCACCAAGAGCAGACATAGATTGTTCTCCAAATTAACAGGACTTTTTCTGTTGAGCTGCTCTGTCAGGCTCATTAATAACTCAACACATTTCTTGCCATTATCCGTATGTTTCATTGCTTTTAAATTTAACTGCAGCAACAATGAAAAGTGTGTACGTAATCACAATAATCAACAGTCAGTAGCATGGCTCCACGAGTAACGTGTAAAATTCAGTGCATAGCTCCAAAGTAGTAATACTGTATTACAGAACTTTGGGTATCATAAGAATAGTGTTTTTTCACATGATAACCACAGAATTCACACAAAAACAAAACACATGAGAATATGAAAGAAAGGGTGAACAGAACTCTAGTTTTGTATGCTGAGGGGACACAACAGAGTTTGTGATGAACATTTTAACTGCTTCACAGGCTGATTTCAAAATATCTACAGAGAATGGAAATAATCACTCGCAAGGTAAAAACAAGTTGACAAATTACTGGGCAGAGCATTAGGTTTTGTTTAGGTTGTTTCAGTGCCAAATGTTAAGTGGTTAGGGAGGGTTGTTGCATAGCTCTCAGATCTTTTCTGCTGGATTACTGCACACTGTAATTAAGGTAACAGCATTTGCTATTGGAAGTACTGTTTCGGTATTTGCCTCGTGGCCCTAAAAAGAAAACTAACCCAAAAACATTCCAAAAGAATCACAGTGAACAAGCAGACAGCTGAGAATGACACTAACGAGTTTTAAAATCTGTATGCTGCAAGTACTAGAAACAATGTAAAAACTCACCCTTTCTAATTTTCTTTGCTGGAGGCTGTGATTCATCACTCTTGGTTGCGGACTTTGCTTCCTTACTTGAGACAACAGATCCTGCTGCTGGCACGTTTGCCCACTTCCCTTCATTTTCTGCATGGTCAGCCTGTTCAAGAAAAGGTATTGAGGTAATGAATATGCTGAAGTTCAAGGTAAAATTTAAAGAGCATAGTGAAATAGAGTAAGAAAACCATAGTTTCTTTTAAAAATGAAGTTACAGTCTACTTATGAGGTAGGGAATTAACGAAATTTTAAGAGTCGCAAGGTTATTTCAGCTGCTAAAATCAGAAGTTGAAAACTATATACATCATAACAATACAGTTGACAACTAGATGGTACTGTTGAGATGTGACATTTCTAGTGTTTTAAAATATGTCCCTTGTTATTGTGAAAACACTGGCAGCCCAGAAAATACGCAAGCAGTTTGCTTACAGTGAGCGTTCAGCAGTATTGACATAAAATGGAAATATCACATGATAGTTTACATTATATCACGATTTTCATGAAGGCCTAACTGGTGTGGGTGTGGAGGGAGGGAGGGGGGCGAGGGACAGAGCCTTGAATCACATCATTCATTTTTTTTTAGTCAATCACCTTCACAAAAAGATAGTTTACAACAGTTGCATAATTTTGTGGTGGTCCTGCTTCTGTGATAAATTTGTGAAGACTGGCCAAAATTGGATGTTCTTCCAAAAAAGAATCAGTGTGCAATGTGATTGAAGATTATGGCCATGATAGAGACCTCTTTGGGAATACCACAAACTGGAGACACAAAAGCTGTATACTATATCGCGATAGGTCATAAAACTTGGATATATTTGTGCTGTAGTGTTTCAGGATATTTGTAAACATCCCAACACACCATTGGGAAGCCGTCGACAAGAGATGCTCGTGAGTAAGTTGAATAAGGATAAATGAAGTGGGAAAGGGAAACTGTGTGTTTTCCTTTCTTGTATGCAGTGAATGTGGAGTAGTGGTGCAACTGGCGAAAGGGGACCAATAAAAATTGTATTGCAACCACTGGTTGTCTGGGAGTCATTTGGGCCATGGTGTAGCAAGTGCCTGAATATGAGAGCCATAGAATAAACAACACACCAAAAAGGGCGTAATGAACATTCAAACACAGTAGTTCTTTTATCTGTTTCTTGTTTGCTCTCTCAGGTCCTAAAGTATGCACGTATGGAGGTTTTTGAATGTACTCAAGAGAGTGGTATTACCATAGCAATTGTTTGTTGTTAAAAGAAATAGTGAAAATGTTGGGAAAAATATATACGTTTGTGAGAAGTGCGGCAATTTATCTAGTAGCGCAGTAGAGAGAACCTATGGAAGCATTCCAGGAATCTTCATTGCAGTTGGATCGACAGAGAGGTGGCACGGAAGGATCTGTACCACCAAACAACTACTCTGAGAAGAGAGGATAAAATTAATACTACTTTCATCTGGCAGTGTATTAGGGTCAGCAACATATTGCCCAGTTATACTGGCCATGGATGCAACTTCCCGCTAGTGCTGGTATAAGACCCACCACAAACCCTACAAAATATACATCAGCAGGAGAAGAGGGAGAAATACACCCCAGTACACCAGACAGAAAGTAAGCAGCAATTAACTGTTTGGATGTTTGAAGATGAACCGAAAACGATGAAAGTGGCCTAACTGTAAAACATTCCCATGAGGTCTGTCTCTCTCTCTCTCTCTCTCTCTCTCTCTCTCTCTCTCTCCCTCCATCCCTCCTTAGAACTCTTTTTGTCTTATTGTGCAGTCACTGAGTCATTTGTCTTTCCCATTCCTGTCTTAAACAATACCGTTATCCACACTCTCTGCTTCACGCGTCCTTCCATATCCCCTCCCCAGATCCATCAACGCAGGAAACTGCTCTCTAATAATTACTGTCACCATGGTCATGGTAGTGTGCATTTAGGTATCTGTGTGATTGCATGTATGAACATGTGTACCTTCTGACACAGAAGAGCCAGAGCTCAAAAGTTAGTTAATATAAGGGGCATTCAATAAGTAATGCAACACTTTTTTTTTTTTGATCTGTTTTGGTTGAAAAATATGGAATCTGTTGTGGGACATCATGGAGCACTCTCGCTTCACCCCGTATAGTTTCATGAAGTTCCAATTGGTGGTAGCATTGTGTGTCACCTTCAAAATGGCATCTTTAACAGGGGTGCAGTCCAAGCAGAGAGGGATGACTGAGTTTCTTTTGGCAGAAAAGCAGAGCATCGCAGATATTCATAAGTACTTGCAGAATGTCTATGAAGATCTGGCAGATGTGTCTGTCATCATTGCAACAAGATCATGAAACCTGTTCAATTTCCTACATGCCAGCTGGCTGCACACTCCCTCAGGAAACTGAAGAAACGGCTTCAGCATATTCGTCACCACAAAAATGCAAATGAACTTCTTCTTCTCCATGAAAACACAAGGTCTCACAAAAGTCTGCACACATGAGAGAATCTCATAAAACTTCATTGCACTTCCTTATGCACCGTACTGTCCATATTTCACACCCTACGACTTCCATCTGTCTGGCCTAATGAAGGATGCACTTCAGGGGAAGTAGTACATGGATGATGGGAAGGTTACTGATACGCAGAAGACGTTAGCTCTGTCGCCGACCATAGAGTGGTACCATGTGAGCATAAAGGCATTCCGGGTAGGTAGCATAAAGCAATCGCATAGAACGGAGAGTCTGTTGAGGAATGGGGTTTTGTAACCAAGAGTGGGAAATAGTATGGTGAATTGGAATTCTGAATAAAACCAACCTGCTTTCATAAAAGAAATATGTTGCTTTACTTCTTGAACGCACTTCGTACTATGTTCTGTTATGTGTGTCTATGCACCACACATCAGTCTGGTAAAGGTAAGTGGTTTTCTTCCATTTGTTTGTATTAGCCATCCAACCATATCCAGGATGGCTAATGATTTATACAGCTGCACACTGACGTTGTTAGCAGCAACAGGCAGAAGACATGCTTTGTTGGTTCTGCAGATTTTAGCAATTTTGACCAAGAAAAACTCGTGCTACAGTGTTGTTCTTCAACACACCAATGTAGAAGTTGGCACAGAAACAGCCAAGCAAAAAATCCGTACAATTCACACATTTATTTATACATAAAGGCCAACTTAAGAATTTTACTTTGTGTGAAACTGTATGTATAGGATTCATGTGCAAATTTTGTTGTAACGTCAAGTTTAACACATATATTTCTGAATGACACTACACATGTAAGTCACAGAGTAAGTTGACAAGTAAGACATGTGTACACGTTAGCATTCGAATGAGCACTGAGTCCCAATCTAGCGGCCGCTGCTCAGCTGGCCGCTTAGGTGGCGCAGCTGCTGCATGGCTGGCCAGACAGTGCCGCACGCAGAGGACGCACGTAATTGCGCGGCGGCGCTTTGAATGATCGGCGAGTCACAACACTTTTCCCCCCTTTGAAATTGTTGCACTGGCCTTGACGGAGGTGTCCTGGAGATGGCTAATGTCCATGGGCGTTGTTTGACTCGCCGTAAAGTCTTGAGGAGGAGGCTTCCCGCACGGATGGAAGTGTCCCCGATGATAACGGGTCGAGATGACAGGAGACGTAGGGGTCGAATCTCCTGGGGCCCCATGCACCAATCTGCCCGTTGCGGCAAGTCCTGTTGATACGACAGGAGACATGGGCGATGTGTCGGCGTCCGTTGGAGGAGGAGGCAAGTAGATTTGCTCTGACAGAGGATGGTCATCCGGTTCCTGCATGGGCACGTCTCCTGGTGGCGTCCGTTCTTGTGCTGGCATCGCGATGAAGGTGAGAGGGTGCGTTGTGAGTATTGAGAGATGCCAAGATCCCGAGCGTCAGGTAGAGCCAAAGGTGGTGTAGCGGCATTCGGAACAGGCGTTGCTGGTACACAAGGCCGAAGCTGGTCCGAATGACACACTGCAACACCCGTGTCCGTCTGGATTTCATACAGGCGTCTGCCACGGTGTCTTAAGATGCGGCCCGGGCTCCAATTTGGCCACCTGCCATATCCCCGTACCCAGACGAGGTCGTTGGCGGTGAACCGGCCAAGTGAAGGCACCCGCGGCTGTGAGGTGGAAGGCCGCAGAAGATGAAGTAGCGTGCGGGGCTGTCGGCCATGTAAGAGCTCAGCCGGGCTATGGTCACCCATGGGGGTGAAACGGTAAGACGCCAGAAACTGGAGAAGCGCATCATCAGCAGCAGAAGAAGTCAGAAGTTTCCGCATCTGAGCCTTAAATGTGCGGACCACTCGTTCAGCCTCACTGTTGGATTGTGGATGGAACGGCGGGGCCGTGACATGCATAATGCCGTGATGAGCACAAAAATCCGCAAATTCGGAAGAGGCAAATTGCGGACCATTATCAGTAACAAAAGTAGAGGGGAGGCCTTCCAAAGAAAAAAATGCGGGCGAGAGCACTGGTGGTTGCCGCGGTGGTAGGCGACATGCAACGGACAATGAAAGGAAAGTTAGAGTAGGCGTCAATTACGAGGAGCCAATAAGTACCTAAAAAGGGTCCCGCAAAGTCAGCATGAATGCGCTCCCAGGGCTTCTCAGGAGAAGGCCACGGTGACAAAGATGACTTCGGGGCAGCGGCCTGTGACGCACAAGGGCCGCAGGCAGCGACCATGTGTGCTATTTCAGAGTCGATGCCAGGCCAGTACACATGACGGCGCGCCAGAGATTTTGTGCGAGACACACCCCAGTGCCCTTGGTGAAGGAGGCGCAAGACCAAAGCACGCAAAGACACAGGTACCACAACACGCAGCGAAGCATTGTCAGTGGAGAGGAGGATATCACCATCCCTAGCCGTGAGGCGGTAGCGCAAAGAGCAGTAGTTCCGTAATGGATCAGAAGTCTTAGCGGACAGGCAATCTGGCCAACCCTTCTGAATACAGCGTAAAACCCAGGAGAGGGTAGGGTCAGAACCCGTAGCAGCCGCCAGCCTGCCCCAGTGATGGGGAACCCGTCCACAACCTGCTGCTCGGCAACATCCAGGTGGAAACACAAAAGTTCGTCCCTATCGAATGCCTGATCAGGACCCATGGGAAGGCGAGACAGAGCATCAGCATTTGCATGTTGAGCCATTGGCTGGAAATGAATCTCATAATTGAAACGAGACAAGTAAAGAGCCCAACGCTGGAGGCGGTGTGCAGCCTTGTCAGGAAGTGACGTTGATGGATGAAACAAGGAAACAAGTGGTTTGTGATCCGTAACAAGATGAAATTTTGAGCCATAGAGAAAAACACCAAACTTATGAAGAGCATAAATAATGGCCAAAGCTTCTCTCTCAATTTGAGGATACTTTTGTTGGGCATCCGTGAGCGTTCTGGAGGCATAAGCAACGGGTTGTTCCGGACCGTCAGAAAAACAGTACGCAAGGACTGCACCGACCCCGTATTGAGAGGCGTCTGTGGCAAGAACAAGATGTTGGCCAGCTCGATAAGTAGCCAGGCACGGGGCCTGTTTCAGCAGAGTCTTCAATTTCTGGAAAGCCGCTTCGCATGATGCGGACCAGTGAAAAGGCACGTTTTTATGCAACAGGTGATGCAACGGCTGAGCCACCGAAGCTGCAGACGGTAAAAACTTGCGATAGTATGCTATTTTCCCCAAGAAGGCCTGCAGTTCCTTAACAGATGTAGGGCGAGGAAGGGCATCAATCGCAGCGAGTTTGCTGAAGCGGACGAATACCATCCCGAGAGAGTTGAAACCCCAAGTACATGATAGATGCCTGAAAAAATTGTGATTTCTGAAGATTACACTTAAGACCGGCAGTCTGTAAGACACGAAAAGTGAGCGGAGATTTTGAAGATGTTCTTCAGTGGTGGAGCCAGTGACAACAATGTTGTCCATGTAATTGATACACCCAGGGACAGGGAGCAATAATTGTTCCAAGAATCGCTGAAAGAGAGCAGGGGCGCTAGCAACCCCGAATGGCAAGTGTTGGTATTGATAGAGGCCGAAAGGCGTGTTAAGGACCAGAAACTGCCGGGAAGCAGCGTCGAGAGGAAGTTGATGATAAGCTTCTGACAGGTCAATTTTAGAAAAATACTGGCCTCCAGCAAGTTTAGTGAACAGTTCTTCAGGACGGGGCATAGGGTAAGTGTCGATGAGGCATTGAGCATTTATAGTGGCTTGGAAATCGCCACAGAGACGAATATCACCATTTGGCTTAGCAACGATGGCGACAGGAGAGGACCACTCACTGGAAGTGACAGGAAGCAAGACCCCTGAAGTAGTGAGACGATCCAACTCCCGTTTTACCCAATCACAAAGGGCCACAGGAATGGGCCGAGCCTGAAAAAACTTTGGCCAAGCAGTAGGTTTGAGCGTGATATGAGCTTCAAAGTCATTTGCACTGCCTAACCCAGGAGAAAAAAGGGACAAAAATGTCGTCGACAAGGAATCCAGGTGAGCATAAGGAATAGCATCAGAGACAATATTGACAGAGTCATCTATGGAAAACCCAAAAACGCGAAAGGCACCGAAACCAAAAAGATTTTCTGCGTTGCTCTGGCCGACCACAAATATGGGAACAGTGCGAACAACGGATTTGTAAGATACCTCAGCATTAAACTGTCCCAAGAGAAAAATCTTCTGTTTATTGTACATCCGTAATTGCCGAGTGACAGGTGACGGGAGTGGAGAACCCAACTGAAGGTACATCTGAGAATTAATTGTAGTGGCAGCAGATCCGGTATCCACTTGCATGCGAACATCTCAACCAAGGATTTGGACAGTGAGGAATAACTTCCCTGAAAGGGAAGAAGTGCAATTGACAGACAACGCAGAATCAGAATTAGCGTCATGTTCATGAACATCAAGTATGCGGTCGGATTTGCAAACGGAAGACACATGACCTTTCTTTTTGCAATTGTGACACACAGCCCAACGTTGGGGACAATCCTCGCGTGAATGTTTCGTAAAACACCGCGGACATGAAGGAAGTTGCCGGGGGTTTTGCTGCAGTTTCTTAGCGGGTTGTTAACGGCTAGGCCGAGGCTGCGCGTGGGAGCGCACTGCGGCCACGTCGGCCGGCAGGGACGCGCCGCACGCGTCGTCAACAGCGCACAGAGGTTGTATTTCCCAAACGTCACCCCACGCCTCTATTTGCCCCCCAGCGGTGCGAGAAATTTCAAAAGACTGCGCAATGGAGAGAACTTCATCCAGAGTCGGATTCGCCAACTGAAGGGCACGTTGCCGAACTTCTTTGTCGGGCGCCAACCGGATAATAGCATCCCGTACCATGGAATCGGCATAGGATTCTTTGTGAACGTCAGTAACAAATTGACACTTTCGACTGAGGCCATGAAGTTCAGCAGCCCAAGCGCGATAGGATTGATGTGGCTGTTTTTGACAACGATAAAAGGCAACACGAGAGGCTACCACATGTGTTTGCTTTTGAAAATAGACAGACAGAAGTGAGCACATTTCAGCAAAGGACAAAGACCCAGGATCCTTCAAAGGAGCCAATTGCGAAAACAACCGATACATTTGAGGTGAAGTCCAGGAAAGGAACAGAGACTTACATGGTTGTTCGTCGGTGACATGAAATGCCAAGAAGTGCTGTCAAGACGTTTTTCATAATCAGACCAGTCTTCCGCCGTCTCGTCGTAAGGAGGAAAAGGAGGAATAGCCAACGACGAGAAACGCCCCGCATTTGACGCCGCAACGATTTTTTTTTTTTTTTTTTTTTTTTTTTTAGCGACCAGACTACGTTAGGAATGCACCGCGAGGCACAAGTTTAAAACAGCAACTAAAGGGAAAACACGATAAAAGATTGACAGGCATACGATTAAAAAAACAGCATAATCAAATGTCCTTAGACAGGTTTGTCAAGTTGATAAAACGAAGAACGCGAGCAGCTGCTCCTGGGTCATCCGCTAAAATCGCATCGAGAGTACATGGCAGGCCAAGATCGAGACACAGTGTAGTAAAATCCGGACAGGACGCTAAAATGTGGCGGACCGTCAGCAATTGCCCACATGGGCAGAACGGGGCCGGCGCAGCCGTCAGCAGATGGCGATGGCTGAACCGGCAGTGTCCAATCCGTGACTGGGCCAAAACTACCGCCGAGAAGGGCGTGAGGAGGACGTCCAAGCCGCGGGAAGAGGTTTCAACGTCCGAAGCTTGTTGTCCGTAAGTGCAGCCCAATCGCCATGCCACAGCGATAAAATGTGCCGACAAATGACCCTGCTACAATCTGGTGAAGGGACACTGGAGGACCACAGCCTTGGCCGCGGCATCTGCAGCTTCGTTCCCAGGAATACCGACATGGCCAGGAACCCACATAAAGCTAACCAGAGAACCGTCGTCCACCAGCTGCTGAAGAGAGCGTTGGATCCGGTGCACAAAAGGGTGAACCGGATACGGATCACTGAGGCTCTGGATGAGGCTCAAGGAATCGGAGCAGATGACATAAGCAGAATGTCGGTGGCGGCAGATATAAAGAACAGCCTGGTAGAGGGCAAAGAGCTCAGCTGTGAAGACCGAACAATGGCCATGGAGCCGATATTTGAAACTTTGTGCCCCGACAATAAAAGAACACCCGACACCGTCATTGGTCTTAGAGCCATCTGTATAAATGAAGGTCATATTAATGAACTTCGAACAAAGTTCGACAAAACGGGAGTGGTATACCGAACTGGGGGTAACCTCCTTCGGGAGTGAGCTGAGGTCAAGGCGAACGCGAACCTGAGCCTGGAGCCAAGGTGGCGTGTGGCTCTCGCCCACTCTAAAGGTTGCAGGGAGTGAAAAATCAAGGTGTTGAAGGAGGCGACGAAAGCGAACTCCAGTGGGTAGCAGGGCAGAGACATACAACCCGTATTGACGATCGAGAGAGTCGTCAAAAAAGGAACGATAAGACGGGTGGTCGGGCATTGACAGTAGCCGACAGGCATACCGACAAAGCAGTATATCGCGCTGGTAGGTCAGTGGCAATTCACCGGCTTCAGCATGAAGACTCTCGATGGGACTAGTATAAAACGCTCCGATCGCAAGATGTAAGCCCCGATGTTGTATGGAGTTGAGGCGGCATAAGATGGACGGCCGTGCAGAGGAGTATACGAAGCTCCCATAATCCAGCTTTGAGCGGACGATCGACCGATATAGGCGAAGTAGGACGGTTCGATCCACTCCCCACGACATACCACTGAGAACACGGAGGACATTTAGAGAACAGGTACAACGGGCAGCCAAATAAGACACATGTGGAGACCAGCTAAGTTTCCTGTCAAATGTAAGACCTAAAAATTTTGTTGTCTCCACGAATGGGAGAGCAACGGGACCGAGTCGTAAGGACGGTGGGAGAAACTCTCTGTAGAGCCAGAAGTTAATACAGACCGTCTTCTCGGCAGAAAAACGGAAGCCATTGGCGACACTCCAGGAGTAAAGATGGTCAAGAGAACGCTGAAGACAGCGCTCCAGGAAACATGTACGCTGCGCGCTGCAATAGATGGTAAAATCGTCCACGAAAAGGGAGCTTGATACATCGGCTGGGAGGCAATCCATTATTGGATTGATCGCTATGGCGAAGAGAGCGACGCTCAAAACTGAGCCCTGTGGCACCCCATTCTCCTGGCGAAAGGTGTCTGACAGGACAGAACCCATACGTACCCTGAACTGTCGATCCATTAAAAAGGAACGAATAAAAAGAGGGAGGCGACCGCGAAGGCCCCATGTATGCATGGTGCGGAGAATGCCCGCCTTCCAACAGGTGTCGTAAGCCTTCTCCAAATCAAAGAACAGAGCCGCGGTCGGGCGCTTCCACAAGAAGTTTTTCATAATGAAGGTCGACAAGGTAACCAGATGGTCAACAGCAGAGCGGCGCCTACGAAATCCACATTGTACATTGGTAAGTAGTCGTTGAGATTCGAGCAGCCAAACCAAAGGAGAGTTAACCATTCACTCCATCACCTTACAGACACAGCTGGTAAGCGAGATGGGTCGATAACTGGAAGGCAAGTGCTTGTCCTTCCCCGGCTTAGGAATCGGCACAACAATAGACTCGCGCCAGCATGCGGGAACATGTCCCTCAATCCAGATGCGATTATAAGTACGAAGAAGGAAACCTTTACCCACAGGAGAAAGGTTCTTCAGTATCTGAATATGAATAGAATCAGGCCCTGGAGCGGAGGACCGTGACCGGGCAAGTGCATTTTCGAGTTCCCGCATGGTGAAAGGGGCATTATAACTTTCACGATTCGAGGAACGGAAGTTAGGTGGCCTAGCCTCCTCTGCCTGTTTTCGGGGGAGGAAGGCAGGGTGGTAATGAGCAGAGCTTGAAACCTCTGCGAAAAAGTGGCCGAAGGCATTGGAGACATCCTCAGGGGCCACAAGGACGTCATTCGCGACCGTCAAGCCAGAAACTGGTGAGTGGACCTTAGTGCCAGATAGCCGGCGCAGGCTACCCCAGACAATAGAAGAAGGAGTAAAACTGTTGAAGGTGCTTGTGAAAGCAGCCCAGCTGGCTTTCTTGCTTTCTTTAATAATACAATGGCACTGCGCACGTAATCGTTTATAAGTGATACAATTCGCCACTGTAGGGTGGCGTTTAAAGGTGCGTAAAGCACGTCGACAAGCACATAAAGCGTCTCTACATGCTGCGGTCCACCAGGGGACCGGTACGCGACGTGGAGAAGAAGTAGCGTGAGAGATGGAATATTCAGCAGCAGTGAGAATGACTTCCGTGAGGTGTGCGACCTGACTATCGCAGCTTGTGAAGATTTGATCCTGAAAGGTCACCCTGGAAGAGAAGAGCCCTCAGTCTGCTTTGGAGATGTTCCAACTAGTTGAGCACGGAGAGGGGGTATGATGCAGGAGATGGATGACACACGGGAAGTGGTCGCTCGAATATGTGTCAGAAAGAGCATACCACTCAAACCGGTGTGCAAGTTGGGTAGTACATATAGAGAGGTCTAAATGGGAATAGGTGTGAGATGTGTCCGAAAGAAAAGTAGGGGTGCCAGTATTGAGGGAGACAAGATTGAGCTGGTTGAAAACGTCTGCTAACAGGGAGACCCTCGGGCAGGATGCTGGAGAGCCCCAAAGGAGATGATGGGCATTGAAGTCTCCAGTTAACAAAAATGGTGCAGGTAGCTGAGCAATAATTTGCATCATGTCTGCCCTGGTAACGGCAGACGACGATGGAGTGTAAACGGTACAAATGGAAAATGTAAAAGTGGGGAGAGTAATTCGGACGGCAACTGCCTGCGGGCCGGTGTGTAATGTGATGAGATCGTAGTAAATATCATCCCGGACCAGCAACAGAACCCCTCCATGAGCCGGAATACCTACCACAGGGGGTAGGTCAAAACGCACAGAGGTGTAGTGTGCCAAGGCAATGTGATCGCATGGGCGTAGCTTCGTTTCCTGGGGGGCTACGACGAGCGGACGGTGCAAGAGGAGCAGCAACTTCAAGTCCTCTCGGTTGGAGCGAATGCTGCGATTATTCCAGTGAATAAGTGCCATCGTGAGAAGAAAAGGAAGATGAAAGAAGGGGTCACCTCGAAGGCCGCTGAGGGCCTGGCTCCGAGCGAGCACTGCCGCCGCTATCAGTAGGCGGACAGTCATCGTCCATTGGTTCTATAGGTTCATCGACCATCTCGTTAAGATGGCCAGGAGGAGGAGCTTCCTCCGCTGGTGGACGGCCAGATGTTCAGCTACCAGCGGTGCGGCCAGGCGAAACGGATGACGGCCTGGGGCGGCAACCACTGGGTGGCGCAGGAGAAGAAATGCGCCGTGGCGGAGAAGGAGAACTGTGCTTCCTATGAGCCTTCTTGGAAGGTCGTTTAGTGGAAGTAGTGGTCAACGGCTGGGAGTTCGAGGTACGTAGGATGTCTGCACGGGACGGTTACTTCTTGAAGGCCTGTGCATCTGACTTCTGGGTCTTCGTCTTGGCAGAAGCTGATAAAGGTGCTTGTGTCTGAGGGGTGACGGGAGGAAGAGGAGACGTCGACCGCGCGATCATAGCACTGGCCGAACGGACGACCATGGTGCTGAAGGTCAGATCGCATGTGTGCGTCGCCACCTCCCTGGTAGTCCAAGGAGAGGCGAGGACAGTGCTGTATTTTCCCGCTGGGAGCAGCGTGGGCTTCCTACTAGCAAATAGCTTGCGAGCAGCCGAGGTGGACACTTTCTCTTTGACCCGAATTTCTTGGATACAGCGTTCTTCCTTGTAGATGGGACAGTCGCGGGAGGACGCTGCATGGTCACCCTGACAGTTCACACAACGAGGAGACGGAGGTGGACAGTCACCCTCATGGGCATCCCTGCCACAAGACTGGCAAGTGTGATTAAAACGCTGACACTGGTAGCAGCGCGTAGCTGTCGGGACATAGGGGCGAACAGAAATAACCTCGTAGCCCGCTTTGATACGCGACGGCAGCTGAACACTATCAAAGGTCAAGAAAAGTGTCCGGGTCAGTACAAGGTCATTGTTGACCTTTTTCATGACCCTATGGACAGCCGTCACGCCCTGCTCAGCGAGGAAAGACTGAATCTCCTCGTCAGTCAATCCGTCGAGTGATCGAGTATATACCACACCACAAGATGAATTCAAAGTGAGGTGAGCCTCCACCCGGACAGGGAACGTGTACAGGAGTGAGGCCCGAAGCAGTTTTTGTGCCTGAAAGGCGCTCTCTGTTTCTAGCAACAAGGTACCATTATGCAACCTGGTACACGACTTGACAGATCCGGCTATGGCATCTACGCCCTTCTGGATAACGAAAGGGTTGACAAAGGAAAAATCCTTGCCGTCCTCAGATCGAGAAACTACGAGGAACTGTGGGGCAGGCGGCAGTACTTTTGGCACTGGTGGCTGGTCAAGTTTCCGTTTATGGGCAGTAGTCGAGAGAGAAGAAGAAGAGAAATCCATTGCGGAGGAACCCTCCCATGATTGCCAGCGTCTCCGATGGCGCGCTCCTCTCTTGTGGGGACCCTCTCAGAGGGCACTCCTGCCTTAGGTGAATGTTTACACCTCAGGTCACACCTCCCGAGAAACAGACGGAGGGACCAATCGGCATGGTCAGAAGGTATCAGCTCACGCAATCACCCCTCCCTGGGCCTGGCCTTTACCAGCGGGTACGTGTGTGCCTTACTTGTTTACCCAGGGCGGGGAATTACGCGTTACCCTGCCACCGGCTACACGTGCGAACGCGTGGGTCTACCTTCAGGCGCGCACAGGGAGGAAGGAAGAAGAGGAAAAAGAAGAGCAAGGAGAAGAAGGCAAGGAGAAGAAGGCAAGGAGAAGAAGGCAAGGGAAAGAGTAAGGAAGACAGTGAGATGGAGAAGAACAAAGTAAGGAACCAACCAATGGAAGGAAAAAACGAGAAGAACTGAAAAACCAAAATGACCGCAAATATAGGTCGTGGAACCGTCCGTCTCCGGACGCAGGCGCTAACTACCCCCTCGAGGAGGAGGGACTCCTTTTAGTCGCCTCTTACGACAGGCAGGAATACCTCGGGCCTATTCTAATCCTCGGACCCGCAGGGGGGTGCCGCAACAAAATCGCGAATCGCCGCTGTTAGAAGCGTTTGCTGTTTAAGAAGATTTTGCAATAGTTGCTCGACAGTAGCCATGGAACCCTGTGGGTCAATGGTGAAAAGAAAAAATCCACTACCTCGTCACCAATTGTTGTAACGTCAAGTTTAAAACAAATATTTCTGAACGAAACAACACATATAAGTCACAGAGTAAGTTGACAAGCAAGACATGTGTACACGTTAGCATTCGAATGAGCACTGAGTCCCAGTCTAGCGGCCGCTGCTCGGCTGGCCGCTTAGGTGGCGCAGCTGCTGCATGGCTGGCAGACAGCGCCACACATAGAGGACGCGTGTAATTGCGCGGCGGCGCTTTGAATGATCGGCGAGTCACTACAAACTTGAAATTATAGATTCACATATTTCCCTGTTCATGTCACATCTGTATAATCTTTCATTGATCGTATCAATGCCAGTTTGTATTGTGATAAATTGTGAAGCTTCGAACATTCATGTGTGCCGTGATAAACTCTTATTGTTATCTTCAATTATAGGCTTAAACTTCTTTGTGCTCTTCTACAATTTTTGAGAACAGTAGGTCTACCCTCGTTCAATATAATCATCCTTTAATTTCGTTGTATAATTATGTGAGAAACAGGTTATTTTTGAGAATATTTGAACACTTAAAAAATTATATTTTCCTAAGTTACCAGTGCAAGTGTTTTGAATACATAACTTATTTCATAGCAAATCAGTATTCGTGGTTAACAGTTCTGCCAAAGAATACATAACCTCTGTATTTCATTGTATATCAATGTGAATAAATGTGCATGGGGAAAATTTAAGTGTATACCGAAATAATAGGATAATGGGAAATTGAAGTTTTGTATTTGTCCCAGTATACAAGAAACTCAAATCCACCGAGACAGAAATTGAAGCTGCATGTGAGATTGTTTGAGCAACCCTACATCAGGGGTGGGCATTAGATGATAATTGGAGCTTTCTGTCATCCACCAGACTCCTCTCCTGATGTAAACAAAAACTTTAGAGAAACCTCTGTTCAACTGTGTATAAGTTCCCCAATCACAGTGTAATCATTGGTGGACACTTTTAATTATCCAACAATTAATTGGGAAAATTACAGTTTTGTTAGTGGTGGGTGTGATAAGATACCCTGTGTAGTTAGGAACCCCACTCATTATGGGAATATACTGGATCTAATAGCAATAAACAGACCTGCCTCCTTGAGGATGTTCACATCGAAACTGTTATCAGTGACCATGACATGGTGGTGGTAACAATAATTACCACAGTACAAAGGACAGCTAAAACAAGTATAAAAATATGTGTGTTCAGTAAACTAGATAAAAAATCAGTAGTGCGGTATCTCAACAAGGAACTTGAAACTTTCAGCACAGGGCAGGGGCATGTAAAGGAACTACGGCTCAAGTTTAAAAGAATAGTTGACTAATCATGCATTGGAGAGAGATGTAACCAGTAGAACAGTTCATAATGGGAGGGAATCTCCATACTATACAGTCACTGCAAAGAAACTTATAAAGAAACAGAGATTACTGCATAATAGGTGTAGAACAAAGCATAGGACTATAAATAGAGAGATGCTGAATGAAACAGATTTGGCTGCCAAGTAGCAATGTGTGATGCCTTCAATGACTACCGTATCAGAATATTGTCAAACGATCTTTCACAAAACCCAAAGAAATTCTGGTCCTATGTAAAGCCTGTAAGGCACTGAAGTTAGTCCCAGTCCCTAGTGAATGAGGCAGGAAGTGACATTGATGGTAGCAAAGCAACAGCTGAAATGTTTAACACCATTTCCAAATGTTCCAATTTAATCCTCATACCACTGATAAGATGAATGAATTAAGTATTAGTGTCAGTGCTGTTCCGAAACAGCTGAAATCATTAAAATTGAACAAAGCTACACGGTCTGATGGAATCCCTATCAGATTCTATACTGAATTTATAGCTGAGTTAGCCCCTCTTCTGACTGTAATCTATTGTAGATCCCTTGAACAAAAAAATGTGCCAAGTTCCTGGAAAAATGCAAGGTCACACCCATCTACGAGATGGGTAATCGAAGTAATCCACAAAGCTACCACCCAATGGCCTTGACATTGATTTTTTGTAGGATCTTACAACATATTCTGAGCTCAAAGATAATGAGCTATCCTGAACAGGCTGACCGCCTCAAGGCCATCCAGCATGCGTTTTGAAAACGTCAATCATGTGAAACCCAACTAGCACTTTTCTCACATGACATACTGAAAACTTTGCATCAAGACTGTCAGGTAGATGCAGTAATCCTTGAGTTCCGAAAAGCATTTGACTTAGTACCACACCTACGCTTATTGCTAAAAGTATGATCATACAGGGTATCAAGTGAAATTTGTGACTGAACTGAGGACATTTTGGTAGGGAGGATGCGGTATGTTGTCTTGGATGAAGAGTCATCATGAGATGTAGAAGTAGCTTCAGGTGTGACCCAGGGAGGTGTGTAGGGTCCCTTGATGTCCATGTTGTATATTAATGACCTTGCAGACAATATTAACTGTAAAATTAGGCTTTTTGCAGATGATGCAGTTATCTCTGATGCAACTTGCTTCAAATATTCAGAAGAGTAAAATTGTGCACTTCACAAAATGATAAAACTTAGTATCCTATGGCTATAATGTCAATGAGTCACTGATGGAATTGGCCAATGCATAAAAATACCAGGGTGTAACACTTTGTAGGGATATGAAATGGAATGATCACATAGGCTCAGTCATGGGTAAAGGAGTTGGTAGACTTTGGTTAATTGGAGAACACTGGAGAAGAGCAGTCAACCTACAAATCACATGTGACCGGTTGTAGAATATTGCTCAAGTAAGTGGAACCTGTACCAAACAAGACTAATAGGGGATACTGAACGCATACAGAGAAGGGCAGCACGGATGGTCACAGATTTCTTGGTCCATAGGAGAGTGCCACAGAAATACTGAAAGAACTGAAATGGAAGACTCTTGGTTAAAAAAATACACTACAGTTTCCTACACATCGATCACACAGGGATCATAAGGATACAATTACAATAATTACTGCACACATACAGAGGCACTCAATCAATCATTCTTTCTGCAATCCACACATGAATGGAACAGGAAGAAACCCTAATAACTAGTACAGTGGGATATACCCTGCTGTGCACCTCATGGTGGTTTGCGGAGTGTAGCTGTGCATGTAGATGTAGATCAGTAAAAACAATGTTTTCTGAGTGTGTAGAGTAAACACTGCCAGAACGGTGAATTGGACAGGGTATAAAAGAAGAGAGGGTCAGTGAAGAACAATAAACGTGATTAAAATTTAAAGTAAAAGTCTTACAATACCCAGCAAAACATCTGACCTGTTTTGGTGCTAGCCCACACAAAGTGATTACAATCTTGCTGCTCTTGGAGGGTAAAGCTGAAATAAATAAATAATTAAATAATCTAAAGGGTTAAAAAAAACTGTCTGCCCCTACTATATGTTTAATATCATGAACGTAGTATACTAGACAGAAAATGAGAAGGAATTGTGTTATCCATTAAAGAAACAAACAACTTTATCCCAAATGGGGACCATAAATAGCACAGCTGGAATGATCTGGAAACAGGTGTATGAAATATAATCAAAAGTGAGAAAAAGCACAGACTTGACTAATATTGTAACTTCTTGCCATATTAAAACTGTGTGCTGGACCAGGACACAAACCCAGGACCTTTACATTTCACAGGCAAGTGCTCCACTGACTGAGCTACCCAAGTGCAATACACAACTTGTCCTCGCTGCTTAATTTCTGCCAAAGTCCTTCCAAAGACTGTGGCTAAGCCATGTCTCCGCAATATCCTTTCTCCCAGAAGAGCTAGTCCTGCAAGTTTCGCAGCACAAATTCTGTAAAGTTTGGAAGGTAGGAGACGAGGTACTGGTGGAAGTAAAGCTGAAAGAATGGGTCTGGAGTTCAGCTTGGTACCTCAGTCAGTGGAGCACTTGCTCACAAAAGGAAAAGGTTCCTGGTTTGAGACCCGATCCGGCATAGAGTTTTAATCTGTAAGGAACTTTCATTCAGTGGACACTCTGCTGCAGAGTGAAAAATTCATTCTGTACACTAATATTTGTCTTTATATCTTTGCCACTCTGATGTTACCTATTGTGGTTACAGTCACTATGGGACACTCACATATTATTTTCCCACTGACTAATACATGGCAGTGTCACTCATTTCATTACTGTGTGTCCAGTTGTACACTACAGTGTGAATCTGTTGCTATAGATTGCTGCCCAACCGTTTGCAATAATTTTACATAATCGTATTTGGCGTATCGTTGTTATATCTCTGATTATTAGTCATGGAACTTCACACACTATTAAATGGTAAGCTTATCATTGATCATATTGACAAGCACTACCATCTGAATTTCTTATATAACTTTTGTCAATTTTAGGGCTCTATTTTGCTTGACGTAGTTTTGCAGTAAAAGAAAATTGCAGACAACTTCTCTTTTCCCCACTGTGCCAGAGCTCTTCCTCCTCCTCCTTCTCCTGCCCCCCCCCCCCCCCCCCCCTTTTTTTTTTACTGGAGCAGGTTATTCTCTGTGCCCATAGAACTGCATATATTTTAAAAAATTATTTCATTTTAACTTCCCTGTAGCCTTGTTAAAGAAGTTGAGTATTATTTTTCAGAAGGCCACATAGGTTACATTACTCCTTTCAAAGAAATAGAACAAAGGTGTTTTCTTCACTGGAAGGATCAAAAGGCAAATATGAACACAAGGAGTGAACACACAAAAAATGTAGCATGACACATTACTCTTCTTCTGCAAATGAATAAAGGGTACCATATAGGTACACCTGAAAGATAACAAAATTGTGTGAGCTCTCCAGAGTAGTCCCCAAACCAACAAAAAATACAAAAAACACTACATATTTTCTCTCTTTCTCTTCTTGTCTGCTTCCAATGAAGGTCTTGTCCTCTGACAGTCTTTTTGTTGTATCTATCTGTGACTCAGCATCACCACTATGTAGTGAGTAGCAACTATCCTTTTCACAATATTGTAATTATTTGTAAAGATTATGAATAGAAAATAACATCACTTGTCAAAAATCTGTATACTTAATGTACATGTTTGTGATTTGTTTTACCTTTCTCTTTCCTTTCAGTTTTGCATCAGGCGTACGTTTCTTCTCCTGTTTGAATGATTCTTTCTCTCTCTGCTTCCGGACCTCTTCCATACTGTTAAAATGATACACACACACAATATTTAGTAGGAGGCAGAAGGGAAAAAAAAGTAATGCTCCTAATAAACACTCCATTATATGCAAAATTGGTATTACAATTATATAGCGATTTTACAGTATTAAATGAAAATACTAAAATTACAGTAAAAAAAAGTCCTGCCACACTGAAATATAAATAGCTTTTATTTCTCTGAAATGTTTCCCTCTAATGGCATGTAGTAGTACAAGCAAATGCATTGCTTATGTTTTGTTAAAATATGGTTTTTGATGATGACTGTAGCAGTATTAAACAGAATCTTGAAACTAGCAATGATGTTCCCTGAATGCCTGCCAAGCATGAAGCACCTTTCAGTGGCTCATAATGCCTGCATACTTGTTAGAATCTAAAATTATCAGTTCCTATTCAACTTCTACATCTCAAAACTTTTGCTGGCTGGGATGTGATATCAGAAAATGGTGTGTTGTGTATAAAGTAAAAGATCTGTATTTCAAAGAGTGACACAGACAGTTAAAAACAATCATTGTGGCAACGGAAAGCACTTGGTGGAATACAAATAATGGAATGAGTAAAGATAACAATAGTTAACTTCCGAACTTTGAAAGAATTTACAATGAGTCTACAACAGCAGGTCACAATAAACTGAAATTATATCTGGTATTTATATGTATGTAGGAAGTACTTGCTTTAACCACAAGTGGGCTTAGTGCTGAATCCTTCCCCCATAATTTTGTCATACAGTTTATAGGTGAACCAAAACAGGATGCCTTTTATTTTAATGAAGGGCCATTTTCAATGCATCTCGCCATCTCACTAAATGTCACCTTAAATGCCAACCTGTTCGCAACAGATCTGGTAACTTATCACTGCTGAGCAGCATGTTGCACATGCGAACAATTTTATTATTTCCCAGTGCCTTTGACTAAATGACTCAGTTGTGATACGGAACTACATACTGTTTCTTCAAGATGATTTTTCGGAACACCCCCTCTAAGTGCTAATGTTCAGTCATTGCTACCATAAAAAAGGTAAATTGCAAATTACATGTATAATGCACTCATTACTCAGCAATTTAAGTGGTATTTGACTGATTCTGACACAGTCCTCTATATGGATAATTTGGTAGTATGTGTTTTCAAGGTAGTAAAACAGTCAGAGCCTTTCCTCATGAGAACCCAAAGGGCAAAAGTCGTAGCTATTGTTCTATAGAGTGAGCACTTCCATTGCTATTAGCATTAAATCTAGGAGAAACAGTATCACTGTGTGTGGCATACGGGGCATAGGTTTGTATTTTGTACAGTACAATATTATTAACTAATAACATCTACTGAAAAATTCTCACAATTTGAAATTCCATTATCTCTCTTGTTGCAGCACAATGTGTTTCAGTCGGATGAAAGGACACAATACCAGAAATACGAATATCAATTCATTTAAAATATTGCTGTGGTTCCCAAACTGCCATATGGAGAACCCTATAGCCTTGTAAAGCTTTGTATGTTTTGTGTGCCTAAATAAAATGTAAAATTTAAGTACAAATCATTTGAGTGAAGTAATTAATACGCTAAAAATCAGCTATGTGAGTTACCCAGCACTGGGAAACAGTTCTCATGTTACTGTAAATATACTGATTTGACATTTAAAAAGTAATCACTAAACACAAACCATGTATTTACGGAACCTCGATTGAGTTTTCGGTGTTTCTCAGACTGTAAATTTTGGGATGAGAGTGTAGTTTCATGAACTTTACAAGATAATGTGAATATTATTGATGTGGAATATTTTAAATCAAGATAATGTTTCAACTAACCACTTCTTGTATTTTGCGTCACAGTCTTCCAATGTATCGAGCGTACCCTCATCACGTTCATAGTTTATCCATGCTTGGTAGATGCTTTCCGGCCAATCCTGAACAGAAGACAAAGCTCGTGCAAACATTGAGCGCAGCCTCTTGCGTTCACCGTGTAACCTGCATTAAGATGAAGTTAACTCAAAAGATACGAAATAAAACAGGCCAATCACAACCAATGAAACCCAACTAACTAAATTTAACACTTCAAGCACAATTTATATGTGGCAGTTTCATCATGCAAAATATAAATGATATGACAACAGAAAATACAGAAACGTTAATTTGTTGTTAGAAGTTCTGAATACTGAGAATAATAGATTTCAAATGCATAAGGTTCTTGATGAATAAGTGAAACACTAATGGACTCTTTAAAATTGTAATGAGGGAGGCTCACATTCTGCTGCTGAGTGGCCAACAGTAAATTACATGAGACCAAAATTACAAGCTTCTAAGACCTTTTACAGTTGTTTATTTATTACAATTACACATACTAGATGTAAAAATATATTTTGTAATAGAAACGTTCCCCTGTTCAGGAAGCACTCTACTTAACATTACATATAGCACATTTAAAATAAGTTGCGACTTTTGACATTTGGCTCACTACAGGAGACACGACACCATTACCCGGGTAACACCAGTAGCGAGCAGGCTTTCCCAACCACACTGCTAACAACTCAGTTGATACAGTACCTCTGTTGCAACACCATGAATAAACAGTGCCACGTGGTGTCACAAATTAGATGCACCTATGTTCGTTAGATCTCATTGTGAAATGGTATTTTTTTGCACTGGAGCATTCTGCAATCGTCAGGTGTTACAAATGAGTATTTTGTGTTTATGTTGCATCAACAATAACAGAGCAGGATATCTGAACAGAAGATATAGAATAAACAAGGTCACTCAAGAACATGTTCACCAGCTATGACAATATCGAGCACCGGAAGGGAAATTATGATCCGTAGACAAGGGCACAAATTTGTGTACTCTGTACACAGTGGTGCTGAACCTTAGTGCATTAGTGACAGTCCAATTTTAAATGTTAAATGAGTGGTAAGCAGAACAGATGCTGCACTTAACATACATTGATATATATGGCACTGAAAAATGGGAAGGAGAAGGAAAGAATGGAAGATACCAATGATGCAGCAACATGAAGTCGTTCTTTATTAGACAGCCCACCCAAGAAAAGAATCTACAATAGACAGGTTACCAAGGTGAATGTATTCCAGCAGGATGCAATGCGCAGGCATGTATGCTTGTTATCAACAATAGCAATACTGTACTGTACTTTACTTCTTTTCAGTCTCAAAGAAGTGGAGAGTTCATTGGAAGCAGATAGTCACTTCAAAATTGTTTTCATGAGACACTGTTTAGGTGGATGAGACGTCAATTACTGTGCATTACATGTTGACAAAAGGGTGGATGGACTCCACAGGAAAAAGAACAATGAAAGCACCAGTAGGCAAGGGTAGCAGAATAATCACCCTTCATACTGGCTCTACATCTACATAGATACCCGCAAGACACCATAAAGTGCGTGGCAGAGGGTACTCTGTACCACTACTTGTCATTTCCTTTCATGTTTGACTCACAAATAGAGTGAGGGAAAAATGACTCTCTATAGACCTCCATATGAGCCCTAATTCAGTTTGAAACTACCAGTAACAAATCTAGCAGACTGCTTCTGAATTGCTTCGATGTCTTCCTGCTCGCGGTTTCATTCCAAACTGTTCATTGCTGTTTCATTCCAGGAAGCGAGGTGACTGTCACGAACATATGAATGCCACAGTTTTCGTGTAGTGGTTTTCTAATGTTCTGCTGCAAAATATTCTTCAAATGAGACAGTAGTAATGGAAAATGGGCTCTACCACTCTGTTGTCCCAACAAAGCAGTGGAGAAAAGCAAATATTTTGCTCTGGGTGCAAACAAATGTTCCATCAGATGAAGTCAAGCCTGGCATGAATAACGTGGAGATAATGGAACTTGTAACACTATACAAGCCAAAGCTCCACACTATCAGGTCGATGAACTGACTGAAGCTAAAGGGCTTAGTGTAGTAATGCTTCTTCTGTATTATGCTAATTTGAATCTGACTGAGCATATATGTGGCAAGAAACAACAAGAATTTTATGATCAAAGATTGAAATGCGGACAAAACAGGCCACTGCAAATGTTACCCACAGGACCTGTCTTGAATTGTCAACCATATGAAGAAGGTAGTAGAGGAGACATGGATTCATGGAGGACTGCTGAAAGAACAAATGGTAATTTCAGCAGCTCCTGTAACAGTTCTAGAGCTGAGAACGAGGATAGTGACTATTCTTCTCTTGGGGTCGCTCTACTTACACTGTAACTGTGAGATTCAGTGACATGACTGTTTCGTTCAGTATTGTCATTTCCTTACCACCAAAGGCCTGGTGGCTGGCTAATGGCCACAACCTGAGGTAGGTGTGATGTTATCGTCAAATGCCGGCACTCGGCACTTGCTGGCAACTACGGTTCAATGCACTCACTCTGTACCAAGCTGTCAAAAGTAACAACTGCAAGCACCACTCTAATCAAGTTTGAAACTAATAAAAGTGACTATTCACAATTTAGTCTATTTTTTTATTATTATTAACATTTTATCTTATTAATCTGTACTGACCTCATTACACTGTATTTCTGACAGATAAACATGGCCACACACTCCCTTTTTGTATCTGATCTGTTCTATGAACTTTTCAGTTTGAACTGATGATTCCATTGTTACTTCCATATAGACCTACTAGTTTTTTGTCTCTAATATTCTTAATGACAACAGAGTCTCCCAAATATTCCCACAAATGCTGTAACTTTGTATTTTCACTGATTACTCCCAATGTGGAACATCAAATTATCAATCTATTCAGTTGAAAAAACAGATGCTGAAAGAGATGTGAGGTGCACTGACTAGCCTGAAAATTCATCGTGCACATCTCATACACAGTGAATGAAAACAAAAGCACTGACAGCAGATCTTCCTGAAAACAAATTTCTCACTCCCATGAATATATGTTAAATTGTTGTTACATAATTTTTAACTGTATAAAGGAGGTCACATTATTGCTATAAATGTTAAAGTTACAATTCTATTATGATATTATTCTTTGAGGAAACACACTTTTTCTTTACCGAGCGAGGTGGCGCAGAGGCTAGCACTCTGGACTCACATTCAGGACGATGACAGTTCAATCCCACATCCAGCCATCCTGATTTAGGTTTTCCATGATTTTCCTAAATTGCTCCAGGCAAATGCCGGGATGGTTCCTTTGAAAGGGCATGGCCGACTTCCTTCCCAGTCCTTCCCTAATCCGATGAGACCGATGACCTCGCTGTCTGGCCTCCTCCCTCAAACAACCCAACCCAACTTTTTCTTTTTTGTATAATGTATAAAGAATGAAATAGACCATATAAGTTACTCACCTTTCCAAATTGATGTACTCAAGCCACATGGCTGCACTGGAGCTGTGGCCCTGACTGAGTATGTCATTCCACAGCTGTCGAGCTCGTGCCATGTCACCCACACGTCCACCTTCCACACGTGCCCAGTACTGCAATATCTCACAGGCAGGATCACCCTGTAACCCAAAACCTGGAAAAGTGTTTTAGAAGAAACTTGAATTATTACAACCTGTGTCAGGAATATTTAGTAGCTTATAACTGAGGTAACACAATTTCTAACAAACTGGCCGGTCATAATCCTGCACAACTGAGAATGTACTAGACAGTAACAAAGAAAATATATTATATTCTGTCCTATTATATATCTGAAGATGGATGTACAAAACTTGTCGTTTTGTCTGTAAACAATACACCGTATTTCCTCCACAATAAAATTTACATATTATTTGTATTTCGTCTGTGGGACAGCAAAATTATTACCATAACTTCTGAAAAAGACACTGAGAAAATTAATGTTATAGTTTTTTAGGACACTACTGTGCAGAATGGGTGTGCCTACCTCTCTTTATGTATTTCTTCAAAATTAATACACGAGTTACAATTAATCACATTTCAGTGCAGAGCACCATATGCTTAAGTTCCCTCAACACTAAGGGGCCAAAAGACATTGTGCAGGGTAGTCACATAATTTTAATTGATAGCTCAAAAAAATAAAGTTACATAGTTATTTTTTATTTCTTTGTGGGTACATGTCTGTAGTTCTTGCACACATTGAAATCTTCATGCCACAGTACCATACTATGCTGTTACAGGGGACAAAACAAGATGACACAGTTCATTGGTAAAGTGGAGTATCATGTTTATTTTCCATAATCATGTATGCTTTTACAGCTTTGAATTTTTCCTCCAGCCATCTCTGCTTTCCTATTTCGCACTTCTCATCAGCTTTATTTCTAGGACACTTATATGCCCTTTTGTCTGCTTCATTTCGTGCATTTTTATATTTTATCCTCTCATCATTTAATTTCAATATTTCATGTGTTATCTAAGTATTTCTACTAGGAGTTGTCTTTCTGCTTATTTGATCCTCTGCCACCATCACCGCATTGTCTTTCTTTCCCATGGCTTAGTCAAAAGTTGCCTACGGCTCCCTCTGAAACTCTTAAGAACATCTGATTTGTTCAAATTACCCTAATCCACTCTCCTTAATTTTCTATCTTTATGCAACGTCTTCACTTTAAAATCTTATTTCTACATGTCTCTCATATTATTACATTATCCATCTGAGACCTTACGGTGTCTTCAGGCCTCCCCCACATATACAATTTTCTTTCTAAACTAAGGGTTAGCAATAATTAAATTGTGCTCTGTGAAAAATTTACCAGATAGCTTCCCCTTTCATTCATTCCCCAGTCCATTTTCTACTGCACTTTTTCCTTTTCTTTCTTATATTTAAATTCCAATCTCCCAGCATAATTAAATTCTCATCTTCAGTAAAGAGATGAATAATTTCTTATAACCCATATATACACACGCACAAGAGCTTTTGCAACCCACGGTTGTGATGTAACTTACCAAACTTACCAAACGAAAGCGTTGGTATGTTGATAGCGGCACTAACAAACACAAACACACACACAAAATTCAAGCTTTCGCAACCCACGGTTGCTTCATCAGGAAAGAGGGAAGGAGAGGGAAAGACGAAAGGATGTGGGTTTTAAGGGAGAGGGTAAGGAGTCATCCTTCCCCCTTTCCTGATGAAGCAACCGTGGGTTGCAAAAGCTTGAAATTTGTGTGTGTGTTTGTGTTCGTTATTGTCTCTATCAACATACCAATGCTTTCGTTTGGTAAGTTACAGCATCTTTGTTTTTCGATATAATTTTCCCCCGTGGAATGATGACATCTGTCCTTTTTTCCCCCTAAGGTAAGTCTTTCCGCTCCCGGGATTGGAATGACTCCTTACTCTCTCCCTTAAAACCCACATCCTTTCGTCATTCCCTCTCCTTCCCTCTTTCCTGATGAAGCAACCGTCGGTTGCGAAAGCTTGAATTTTGTGTGTATGTTTGTGTTTGTTTGTGTGTCTATCAACATGCCAGCACTTTCGTTTGGTAAGTCACATCATCTTTGTTTTTATATATATATATTCATCTGTGGAGCTACTAGGTATGTACACTTCTACTACTGTGGTGGGTCTTGACCTAGTGTCTGTGTTGTCTACAGCAATGCAGCCATAGTGCTGTTTAAAAGTGCATAAACAATAAAATTCAGGTAATATGGTCCACACATAACTTGTGAAACTCGGAAATGGAACAAACATTGAACAATAATTATAATTAGACAATATATCATACAATTATGATGAATTTTCAGAAGAGACCTATTTTTCCCTTCAGCAGTGGGATCATTAGAGATGGAGCCCAAGCTCAGATTATGAAAGGATAAGGAAGGAAACTGGCCATGCCCCATTCAACGCAACCATCCTACAACTTGCCTGGAGCAATTTAGGGAAATCATGGAAAACCTAACTCTGGGTGGCTGTAAAGAAATTTGAACATTTGCCCCCCCCCCCCCCCCCCCCTCTCTCTCTCTCTCTCTCTCTCTTTCTCTTTCTCTGAATGCAAGTTCAGTATGCCGACCACAGTACCATTTCACTCAGTAGAGACAAAATAGATAATATTTTTCAGCGTGTCTAAATTCATGCCCCCCCCCCTCCCCCCCCATGAACCATAGGCCTTGCCGTTAGTGCCTCAGCGATACAGATGGCCGTACTGTAGGTGCAACCACAACGGAGGGGTATCTGTTGAGAGGCCAGACAAACGTGTGGTTCCGGAAGAGGGGCAGCAGCCTTTTCTGTAGTCGCAGGGGCAACAGTCTGGATGATTGATTGATCTGGCGTTGTAACACTAACCAAAACAGCCTTGCTGTGCTGGTACTGTGAACGGCTGAAAGCAAGGGGAAACTACAGCCATAATTTTTCCCGAGGGCATGGAGCTGTACTGTATGGTTAAATGATTATGGCGTCCTCTTGGGTAAAATATTCCGGAGGTAAAATAGTCCCCAATTCAGATCGCTGAGCGGGGACTATTCAAGAGGACATCGTTATCAGGAAAAAGAAAACTGGCGTTCTACGGATCGGAGCGTGGAATGTCAGATCCCATAATCGGGCACGTAGGTTAGAAAATTTAAAAAGGGAAATGGATAGGTTAAAGTTAGATATAGTGGGAAATGGTGAAGTTCGGTGGCAGGAGGAACAAGACTTTTGGTCAGGTGAATACAGGGTTATAAATACAAAAGCAAATAGGGGTAATGCAAGTGTAGGTTTAATAATGAATAAAAAAAATAGGAGTGCGGGTAAGCTACTACAAACAGCATAGTGAACGCATTATTGTGGCCAAGATAGACACAAAGCCCATGCCTACTACATAGTACAAGTTTATATGCCAACTAGCTCTGCAGATGAAGAGAAAATTGATGAAACGTATGATGAGATAAAAGAAATTATTCAGGTAGTGAAGGGAGACGAAAGTTTAATACTCATGGGTGATTGGAATTCGAGAGCAGGGAATGGGAGAGAAGGAAACATAGTAGGTGAATATGGATTGGGGGCAAGAAATGAAAGAGGAAGCAGTCTGGTAGAATTTTGCACAGAGCATAACTTTATCATAGCTAACACTTGGTTTAAGAATCATAAAAGAAGTTGTATACATGGAATAATCCTGGAGATACTAGGAGGTATCGGTAGATTATATAATGGTAAGACAGAGATTTACGAACCAGGTTTTAAATTGTGAGACATTTCCAGGGGCAGATGTGGACTCTGACCACAATCTATTAGTTATGAGCTGTAGATTAAAACTGAAGAAACTGCAAAAAGGTGAGAATTTAAGGAGATGGGTCCTGTAGAAACTGACTAAACCAGAGGTTGTACAGAGTTTCAGGGAGAGCATAAGAGAACAACTGACAGGAATGGGGGAAAGAAATAAAGTAGAAGAAGGATGGGTAGCTCTGAGGGATGAAGTAGTGAAGGCAGCAGAGGATCAAGTAGGTAAAAAGACGAGGGCTAGTATAAATCCTTGGGTAACAGAAGAAATATTGCATTTAATTGATGAAAGGAGAAAATATAAAAATGCAGTAAATGAAGCAGGCAAAAAGAAATACAAACGTCCCAAAAGTGAGATCGACAGGAAGTGCAAAATGGCTAAGCAGGGATGGCTAGAGGACAAATGTAAGGATGTAGAGGCTTATCTCACTAGGGGTAAGATAGATACTGCCTACAGGAAAATTAAAGAGACCTTTGGAGAAAAGAGAGCCACTTGTATGAATATCAAGAGCTCAGATGGAAACCCAGTTCTAAGCAAAGAAGGGAAAGCAGAAAAGTGGAAGGAGTATATAGAGTGTCTATACGAAGGCAATGTACTTGAGGACAAATTATGAAAATGGAAGAGGATGTAGATGAAGATGAAATGGGAGATGTGATACTGCGTGAAGAGTTTGACAGAGCACTGAAAGACCTGAGTTGAAACAAGGCCCCGGGAGTAGACAACTTTCCATTAGAACTACTGACGGCCTTGGGACAGGCTGTCCTGACAAAACTCTACCATATGGTGAGCAAGATGTACGAGACAGGCGAAATACCCTCAGACTTCAAGAAGAATATAATAATTCCAATCCCAAAGAAAGCAGGTGTTGACAGATGTGAAAATTACTGAACTATCAGTTTAATAAGTCACAGCTGCAAAATACTACCGCAAATTGTTTACAGATGAATCAAAAAACTGGTAGAAGCCGACCACGGGGAAGATCAGTTTGGATTCTGTAGAAATGCTGGTACACGTGAGGCAATACTGACCTTACGACTTATCTTAGAAGAAAGATTAAGGAAGGTGGCAGGGTAAAATACTGGGAGCAAAAGGCTATTTACAATTTGTACAGAAACCAGATGGCAGTTATAAGAGTCGAGGCGCATGAAAGGGAAGCAGTGGTTGAGAAGGGAGTGAGACAGGGGTGTAGTCTCTCCCCGATGTTATTCAATTTGTGTATTGAGCAAGCCATAAAGGAAACAAAAGAAAAATTCGGAGTAGGTATTAAAATCCACGGAGAAGAAATAAAAACTTTGAGGTTCGCCGATGACTTTGTAATTCTGTCAGAGACAGCAAAGAACTTGGAAGAGCAGTTGAACAGAATGGACAGTGTCTTGAAAGGAGGATATAGGATGAACATCAACAAAAGCAAAACGAGGATAATGGAATGTAGTCGAATTAAGTCAGGTGATGCTGAGATTAGGAAATGAGATGCTTAAAGTAGTAAAGGAGTTTTGCTATTTGGGGAGCAAAATAACTGATGATGGTCGAAGTAGAGAGGATATAAAATGTAGACTGGCAATGGCAAGGAAAGTGTTTCTGAAGAAGAGAAATTTGTTAACATCGAGTATAGATTTAAGTGTCAGGAAGTCATTTCTGAAAGTATTTGTATGGAGTGTAGCCATGTATGGAAGTGAAACATGAACGATAAATAGTTTGGAAAAGAAGAGAATAGAAGCTTGCGAAATGTGGTACTACAGAAGAATGCTGAAGATTAGATGGGTAGATCACATAACTAATGAGGAGGTACTGAATAGAATTGGGGCGAAGAGGAGTTTGTGGCACAACCTGACAAGAGGAAGGGACCGGTTGGTAGGACATGTTCTGAGGCATCAAGGGTTCACAAATTTGGCATTGGAGGGCAGCGTGGAGGGTAAAAATCTTAGAGGGAGACCAAGAGATGAATCCACTAAGCAGATTCAGAAGGATGTAGGTTGCAGCAAGTACTTGGAGATGGAGAAGCTTGCACAGGATAGAATAGCATGGAGAGCTGCATCAAACCAGTCTCAGGACTGAAGACCACAACAACAACAATAACAACAACAAATTCATGTAATTATTGTTGGAATGTTCCATAAATGTTCATAAGCAGATATGCTGGTGATAAAGTTTCTAATCTTTGCAGTCAAGACAGAATCAAATCAAATTTGTTACTGCAGAAAGGGTATAAATGAAGAACTTCAATCCTTTGCAATGAACCAATGGGCAAAAATGAAGAAAAGTTGATTGATGAGCCAATAAAAGACTCATACAACAGCACAAAGACTTGACTAATTTTCAAACTACAGACACGCTCATTCTGCAAGCCACAATACAGTGCATGGTTTGACAGCACAATGTACCACTGCTAGCCATTCTTTTTCCTCTTTCACTCGCAAATGGACCAACAGAAAAATGATTATCTATATATCTCTGCATAAGACGTAATTTCTCTCATCTTGAGTTCGTAGCCCTAATACAATGTTGTGTATGTTGGGGGAGGGGGGTAGAATCATTCTGCTGGCAGTCACAAATGCCATTTCCCTATACTTTTTTCAATAGCATTTCATGAAAAGAACATCGTATTCCCTCCAAGGAGTTCATGGAGCATTTTAGTACTGCATGTTGATCAAATCTATTGACTATTGGTAGTCTGACCTGATGGAGATCCCAAACACTCGCGCACGTGTTCTATAGACAATCTTATTTATAGATGAGCTACACTTTCCTGAACTAATGATACCCTTGCCTCCGACAAACACTCACTGTCCAAGACAACACACTGAGTTCTGTTACTTAAAAAGTCTTCGAGCCACTGACATATGTGAGAAACTATTCCGTATGCTCACATCCTCGTTAACAGCCTGCAAGTGCCACTACATCAAATGCTTTTCAAAAATCTACGAATATGAAATCTCCTTGTTACCCTTCATCCATGGTTTGGAGGATACTGTGTGAAAAAAGGGTTAACTGAGTTTCACACAAGCACTTCTTTCTAAATCTGTGCTGCTTTGTGGACACAAGCTTTTCTGTCTCAAGGAAAATCCTTACATTCTAACTTTAGAATATGCTCACGAATTCTGCAAAAAAATAATGTTATGAATATCTATCTATAATTTTGTGGGCCTGTTCTCTTTCCCTTCTTACATGCAGCAGTCATCTGCACTTTTTTCCACTAATCTGGGTAAGAAATTTGCAATAAATACAGGCTAAGTAAGGGACCAGTACCGAAGAGTACCCTCGGTAAATCTGAATTGGGATTCCATGTGGACCTGGTGACTTACTTGATTTCAACTCTTCGATTCTCAACAACAAGGATATCAATTTCTATGTCCACCATATGGCAGTTTGTGTGGCTGTCGAACTATGGTACATCTGCATGATCCTCCTCCATCACCAATATTTCTTTAAATGTGGAATTTCAAAACGTCAGCTTTCCTTTTTCTGTCTGCTGTTGCCGCACCAGACTGGTCAATGAGTGACTGAATAGAAGACTCTGACCTATTAGCTACTTTATGTAGGACCTGAATTTTTTAAGGTTCTTAGCCAGAATGTTTGCGCTTGTATGACAATGGGAGCTGTAGGCTTCATAGAATGCTCTTTTTCTAATGTTAAGTACACACACTCTTATACACAGGATTACAAATGCCGTCATTCACAGGTACAGTGTCAATCCTTGTAATTGTTTTCTACATATGTGTTATGTAGAAACTTAAACTGAGAAACAACAGGCCTAAAGAAACTGTGCATGTTTCACCATTTGCTTCTCAGATAATTTTACCCCCCCCCCCCCCCCCCCCCATCCAGTAACAAATTCAGCATGTTATGGGTACTTCAACAAGAACCAGACCACCTGTTGCATAAAGTGAGGTTCGATGAGGCCTGCTTGGAACTTTTTCACAGGAAGATGCACAGATTACATGCATTATTATTCTGAAATTTTGTACAGTGCCTTGCACCATATACATGTAGACGTAGCTTGCTGTGTCCAATAAAGTCTTAAGTACAGAATGAAACAGCTATCAGTATGATAATGTCACTGTGTTCACTCCTCATAAGATTTCATTTATAACTTGCTGTTACAGCATAGCACTGATAGCTGCAGTAAACTATGTACATCCAAACACAACTTCAGTAAATACAATTCATTACTGGAATGGCTGATAAAAATCATACACACAGTTATACTTTCATAAAATGGAGAAAAATGATGGTGCTATGAAGTGGGGTGGTTAAGACATAAAATTGAATTATTATTAAATAATCGGAATTGAAAACCAAAATAAAAGAAACTGTTCAAATCCACAGACACTTCTACTATCTTGCAATGCATTTGTATAGCAAATATCTTTTCTATTCTTTTCACCCAAATACAGTTACAAATATGTCATACACTTACATTGAGCCAAATGCTCACAGGCCTTATTGAAAGTAGCTCTCAGTTCCTCAAGACCTTCAGGTTCACCTTTGTCACTATCCGAATTGGATTTCATAGACCATTTCACTCTGCGCAGCATGTACGATGCAAATCCAATCCAGATGCTTCGTAAACTGTCAGCTGCATCTGAGCATGCTATCAAGGCTCGTTCCATTAATCCTGGGTAAAAGAAGAGAAATAAAGCTTAAAATTGAAATACACACAGTGGGTGACTAGGAGCTTTACTCATTCCAGTTCTCTGAGAAAAAAAGAATTTCTGTGGAAGACTGCATTTTATGTAATTTTTGAACCCAATGAGCTATAAATGTTGTCATAGTAGCTTGAATGCAGTATCACTGACCTGTAACATCACTATTTGGCTTCTCAAATCGTTCCAGTGCTCGTAAGTAAAACTGCCACAACTGGGCACTCCATGGGCAATTTCGCACTGCACGCTCACACAGAGTTAGCACTTCTGAGGCTGTCCCTCCGCCCTTCTGATATGCAAACTCCAAGTAGTCGAACCACAGTTCAGGATCCAGGCAGCTTTCTGCAACCGCACGCTCCCAAATACATGTTGCCCGTGCTCGACTTTTCAGTTCTTCACGATGGCAATAGTCACGGTATAGCTGTGGCTTTTTCCCAAGTTCACATGACTCCTGACAATAAAACAATTAGAGGTGTAGAAATTACATTCATCCACTGCGTTTTGCAGTTAGTGTTAATACACAAGGACAAACAGCACACGGGTCATGATCATGGAGAAATTCATTTACTAACACGTTTTCTTGGCATGGGTGTTCAGACAAAGCACACCATTAGTTATTAACAGCATTAAAATACTCATTGCAAAATATTCAAAAGAACAGAGGAGGAAGACAGAGAGAGAGAGAGAGAGAGAGAGAGAGAGAGATATCAGAAATTACATGAAGTTAGCGAGTGTTTGAGGTATTCCCTTATTTTATTATATCATTCCCCATCCACAGGTATCCTTATTAAATGTTTATTCATATTCCAAATTAATCCGAATGCTTACAAGTCTTCAATCTTTTAGAAGACTGTACCTCTCTCTTTGTTGTTCAATAACTTTCTACGACTTGAATCACAATGAATGCAGGATATGGTATTTTAGTTGAAAGAGGGTAGCAATTGGAAAAAAATCTTAACCCGTTTCCACAACACTTTCTTCCCGTGTGTGTGTGGAGAGGGGGGGGGGGGGGGGGGGGGGGGGGAGGGGGGGTGTAACAGTGTCAAACTTCAAAATTGCAGTGCCTGCGTACAGGCTCCTTATGCAGTGCATGCTTAGAAATACTTTCACTTGCTGTAAAACTATACTGTTTGGTTTAAAATTTAATTCAACATTACCTATTTGCAACAACTTTTGATACAATTACAAACAATAATTTTTCTCCTTACATTTGTTTAGATCTGTGCACCTGTGTAAATATGAGCATTTGGCATTCCAGTTGAAGCTGCTGGAGGTAGTGTGTGTGTTTGTTTTCTTTGCTGAAGAAGGCTTTGGCCAAAAGCTAAAAGCTATAATGTGTAATAGTCTTTTCATTGGGCCTGTCTGCAACTAAGATTCAAATGGCTCTGAGCACTATGGGACTTAACTGCTGAGGTCATCAGTCCCCTAGAACTTAGAACTACTTAAACCTAACTAACCTAAGGACGTCGCACACATCCATGCCAGAGGCAGGATTCGAACCTGTGACTGTAGCGGTCGCGCGGTTCCAGGCTGTAGCGCCTAGAACCGCTCGGCCACCCTGGCCGGCTGCAACTAAGAGGTTATCTTTATGATGGGTAATAATCTATCCTTTTCAGCAATATATTATCATAATATTAACATTACTCCATCCTGAACATTTTAGAATAATTTTATGAACAGAGACAAGCCAGCAATGCAATTATCACCACTAAGAGAATTACAGATATAACGAACTATATTCTCTCTCTCTCTGTCTTAGCACTTATCTCGATTAGGCCTACCTCATATAACTTCAAGTTTTTAAATGTTTTCTACTGTAAGCATTCCAATATTGATTTCTCCCTCACCTTATTCTGCTGTGCCTCTTTAGCACATCTCCCGTTTAATTAGTCTATTTCCTCCAATTCCTGAAAGTCAATGTATGTGTCACCTTGGTTTCTCTACATTGACACCCATTCTGTTTGAAAAGCAGCAAAAGTTTTCTTTCTCCTTATTTCAATGCGGAACATTCCCTGAGAAAATAGTTATTTTAAAGTAGCAAATACCAAACAGCACAGGCTTTGAGCAGTAGACAGGCACACAAGGAAGAATGAAAGATGAACCACCTTTTGGAAGAAACCCTTGATAAGCTACAGGACACACTCTCTCTCTCTCTCTCTCTCTCTCTCTCTCTCTCTCTCTCCCCTCCCCCCCCCCCCCCCCCTCTCTCCTTCTCATATATACATAAACTTTGCCAGCTGGACATACATTGCCAGTGCTGCAGTTCGACAGATGGACTGAGGTGAGGATTGTTCTGTGTGGGATGGGTAGAGTAGGAAAGGAATGGAAAGCAGGAAGCAGGTGGAGGGGTTGCGGTCAGAAAGTTACTGACTTGGAGGGAGGCAGCAAATGTGCAGGATAGGAATGCAGGAGGATGCTATGGCAGGTACACGGGCTACGCGTGTAACACATGGGCATTGGAGCTGGTGAGGTGTGGTGTGGAAGTGTGCGTTGGGACAGGAGTGACTGGACAGAGGAGAGGAAACTGCAGAGTAGTAAGTGTGGGGTCAAAGCTGGTGCTAGTGAGAATGACTAAATGGCACATGTTATGAAGCAGCCATTGAACTCAAGCATGTTGTGCTCAGCAGTGTGTTGTGCCTCTGGTTGGTAAATTCTGTTTTTGGCCACAGTGAGCTTGTTATTATTTATTCTGGTGGACAGTTGGTCGGCGGCTATGACCACATAAAATGCTGTGCAGAAACTGTAGCACTGCTGCTTTCACAGGCCCTGCTTCTGATGGGATAGGATAAGCCTATGGCAGGACTGCAGTAGGATGTGCTGGGTGGGTGAATTGGGCAGGTCTTGCACCTGGGACTCCACACAGCTGTGACCCTTGTGGTAAGGCGTTGTTTAGAATGTTTCTCCACACTGTAGTTGGTTACTGTGCTCCCACTGAAAGAGTCTCCAACCAAACTAATCAACCAACCAAAAAAAGCAAACAATTGGCCATAACCTAGCCTCTCATACCAAAGGTGCAAACCACTTCCTTCACCGACTCTTGACCATCCCCACCACATCACCTTCTGGATCCCTACTCGTCACTGTTGATGCCATATGCCTCTACACTAACATCCCTCATGCCAATAGCATTGCCACAATGGAACACCACTTCTCCCAACACCCTTCCTACTACAAACACAATATCTCATTCCTTATACACCTTACTGATTATATACTTATGCACAACTACTTCTCCTTTGAGGGGAAGGTAAATAAACAGCCAAGGTAATGCACATGGCAACCTCCTATGCCAGCCTTTTTACAGGCCATCTAGAGGAGACCATACTAGCCCCCCAAAACCCAAACTCCTTACCTGTTTCAGATTCAGTGATGATATCTTCATGATCTGGACCCATGGCCAAGACATCCTATTCTCATTCCTCCTCAACCTTCACACTTTCCCTCTCAGCTGCTTCACCTGTCCTCCTCTACCCAACATTCCACCTTCCTGGATGTTGAGCACCTCCTCTCTGATGGCTCCATCCAAAGCCCTGTCAACACTAAGTCCACTAACAACCAACAACACCTGCATTTTGGCAGCTGCCAACCCTCCACACCAAAAAGTCACTCCCATATTGTCTGCACACCCACAAACAGTATATCTGCACTAATAAGAATTCCCTTGCCCAGTATGCTCAAGGACTTCACAGACAGGCTCTCAAAAACTACTCCACAATCAGATTTCCCATGCTGTAACCTCACACTCCTTTCTTCCTCCCAAGAATCACTGCAAAAGAGTGCCCACTCCCCTTGCAATCCATGATCACACTGGAATGGAGCGACTTCCCAAAGACTTTAGTTATCTATCAAGCCCAGAAATGAGTGACATTCTGCCCATGACCCTTCCCATTCCTCCTAAAGTGGTATTCTGTACCCACCCTACCTACACACCATCCTATGCAACTTCAATTCCCAACTACTTGCCACAGGGGTTCTATCCCAGTGGAAGACCCAGGTGCAACACCTGCCCAATTCACCCATTCTCATCAGAGGCAAGGCCACCTATGAAAGCAGCCACATCATGTATAAACTTTGCTGACTTCTGCACAGCATTTTATTGCACATGAACACCAACCGTCCATCAGAATCAATGGGCTCTGCCAAACTGTGGCCAAGAACAGAGTTTACCCCTCAGTGGCATAAAACATTGCTGAGCGCAACATGTTCGAATTAAATGTCTGATTCTCAACCTGTGCCATCTGGATCCTTCTCTACAGCACCAGTTTTTCTGAACTATGTAGATGCTCCCATAATTCTCCTGGCCCCAATTTCCACTACCTCAATGTCCTCACAGCCTTTACTCATTCTAACCAACGCAACCCTCACCTCATCTCATCTGCCAAACTGCAAACCTGGCATTCTGTGTCCAGATGGCACAACGTAGGTGCGCGCGCGGACACACACACACACACACACACACACACACACACAGAGAGAGAGAGAGAGAGAGAGAGAGAGAGAGAGAGAGTGAGTGGGTGAGAGTGTGTGTGTGTGTGTGTGTGTGTGTGTGTGTGTGTCCGCCCGTCCATCCCCTAGCTTGTTAAAGGGTTTTGAAAACTAACAAAAATTTAATTCTTTTTTGTGTGCCTGTCAACAACTCAAAGCCTCCGGTGTTTGGTGAGTGGCCTCCTTTACTCCTAAATTATTTACTTTCTGCCAGAACGTCAGAACTTTTGTAACTGCATTTATTTTAAAAAAGGAACATTAATTTGCTACTGTAATGATTTTGTTGAAAGACTGCATATTGTACTTGAACTCATGGATTACAGGCCACAATGCTACAATGAAAGGTGGTAGAATACGTGACGGCCTGTCACATGCAGACAATGACCAAAATTGTGGCAAATTCTGCAAAAGACTTGCAGATAGGTCAGTGAAGGTAATGACATATGGTCTAGCTGCTGTATGAGGAAATATCACCAATGCAAGTATAGTACCACTAAGTCCCTTAAATACAAAATACACCATATTGTTGTTGTCATTGAAGAAGTTGTACTATTCTTAATGAGACTACAATCATACACAGTCACTGCACTGCCACATCTTAAACATAGCATGAAAATTACGATTAGTGTATCTTCAATTTTTTATTTATTTGATTTAGATGTTGGGAGTGATTTTCCATTTGATGATAGAAACTGCTCTCATGGCAGATTGTTTGCATGCAACAGAAGAAGTGAAGAAAATTCGTTCCCCTCACATGGTTTTTCTCGACGAGATGTGTATCAGAATGCATGCAAAAATGTAAGAAATAACAAGAGGAGAGTGTTAATAGTGAAGACAATTACAGTGTGGAAATAAATCTAGCTGATATGTACATGCCAACAAAAAAGCTTAAAAAATGCTTTGAAAAAATTGTTTTCTGATGTATCAATTCCCATTTTTCAGTGTAAAATACAGAAGGCTGCTTTTACAGGCAGGGCCGGTGATATGAGATATGTTCAAATTATCAGTTGTAACTTAGCGTATTATCTTTTTGAGAAAATGTTTACAATTGGCACTCTGACTAATAACTATACAGCATTATGCAGCAAACAACAGTTCCAACTGCAAAAAGGATAGCATTACAGCAGCATACATACGTGACTCACATCAAAAAATCTTCTCATGTAGGCCTTCATTTAAGAAAAAGGCTTTGAATTAAGAAATGTGTTTCTGTCCTAAAGTTGACATTGGAACATAGTACAGAAGTTGAACTTTATTACCAGGGGATATACAACATTAATTAAAACTATATTTAAAAAAATACAACACAAAGAAGGAATGATGGAAGGAAGGAAGATTTAGGTTTAATGTCCCATCAAGAACAAGGTCATGAGAGACAAAGCATAAGCTCCTTTTGGGGAAGCAAATATCAGTCGCACTCTTTCAAAGGAACCATCGCTGGCTTATGCCTTACTACTAGAATGACAGAGTTTCTCAGATTCCTAACATGGCAGAAAGGGGTCATTTTGAGTCCACATGAAACACTTTCAAATTTAAAGTAAACAAGTAATTTATTTTGTGTTTATTAATCCCCACCTTTCTGCAAGTTATAACAACAACTGCTTAACATGGTAAGTAATACATTAATTATTTCTTTCAATAAATCTTAATTGTTTATCACTGCTTATGCTAACAAATTTCCTAAGGTGTAGATTTTCATATATTAGCTATTTGTAAAACTCTCTAGAAAAATTTGTATGTATGGTCCAAATATTATACTCACACATATTTTACACGTGGCTTTGTTGTACTCTTTCATCAAGTCACTGGAATCTGCTAGATGCACTTAGCATGGGTGATTTCTGCTTTATGTGCACATTTTCTGCACAAGGCTCAGTTGTTGCTGGTCTTGTTGCCTTTGCAGAGGCTGATTTGGAACTTCTTCAACTTTCTAGATGATTCTGGTCCCATAACCTCATCTTTCATCTACTCTTCTTCATGCTTTTTCATTTCCTTGAGTTCATTCGCCAGGTGAATTTTGAACTTCTTCCTTTTCATTTCCTTGCTCACAGATGACTCATGCATTTACTGATGCCATGTCCAATATGTAGTAAATTTATGGGTCATTTGATCAATCATCCGAACTTCATCGCATTGTATACTGTAATAGTATTAGGTTTCTCCTTTCCTTCTTCGCTTACTGCTACTTCAGCATGCAGTGCACTCAGAAGAGTGGCATTTTTCTTCTTATTCCCTTACAATATATGTAGTCATGGTGCAGTCTGTGCTGACAGTTTTACATAGGATGATGGTGACATGTATTTCAGTATTTGGCTTCTTTACCTCTTAAGAGATTTCATATCACTCATTGTACCAACTAATGAAGTTTTATTTTCTTTGGACTTCTTGGCAAGTTGGAAGAGATGAGAAGTTGTTGTCTTTCATCATGTTCCTTCCTTGATTTGAAAATGGCTCCTTGAGATGTAGAACAATGTATTCTTCAAATGACTGCTCCTCTCTCTGTGTGTCCTCTTTTTTGAGGTACAGAAATGAATTACATATATACTTTGTTGCTACATTGACAGCAACACAATTTGAGACCATATTTTTCACCTTTGTTTGGCATGAATTAAATAAACCTGCATTTTGTTTTGCTTGATAATACTTGCTTGTCTGGGGTTATATTTTCTCCAGCACAGTGAGAATGAATATGGTCTACCATGATGATGTAAAGTTAACATGGACAAATAAACATTATTATTATTATTATTATTATTATTATGAACTTCCCCCAAATTTCAAATACAAGGGTAAAATTGTTGGCTGAAAGTCATTCAGCTTGCATTGATTTTTCATTAAAATGGAGAAATCTGAGAAGCTCCTGAAACCTGTCTATTGGCATAACATCTCTGATAAAAGTAGGCCTCCAAGAATACAAACAAAGATCATCCACAAACAAACCTTTTGTAAAAAGGACACCCTGAGTGCGTATAACGGCCAGCAACATTTACAGTTCATCAAGTGGCATGGTCCTACCATCATTTTTGTAGTCCTTTTGTAAAAATGACACCCTGAGTGTGTATAACAGCCAGCAACATTTACAGTTCATCAAGTGGCACGGTCCTATCATCATTTTTGTAGTCCTTTTTTAGCATTTGGTGCTGTACATTTCCTCAATGAGATGTAGCCATGCTTCATCACAAATAAGACAGAAAGCACTGATGAGAGAGTAGTCTACTCACTGGCAGGCATAAGTAGGCAGGACCTCCTATCTCTTTCGGAATGTTCACAGATGACCTTCAAGAAGATGAAAAATTGGCCATCTCCCATGCAGTTCCATCCCTAGCAACCATCTCGGTAGAGATGATCAGACTGAGTCTACAGAGACGGAAGAGGAAAGTGTTGACTGAGATCAGTATCTGAATCCTCCTCGTTCACAATGTCTTCATCTTTGTCTCTGGTAAAAACTCCTTAACTTCATCATTGAAGTCAATTACCAGTTCACTGTTGTAACATTTCTTCAGAAGAATGTCCACGCTGACATGTCTAAGAATGTCTTTCACAGACAAAGAATTTTACCTGAATGACACAATATACTGATTACCGATTGTTGTTGCTTAATTGTTACGGTAGATTATATAAATACATTCAAAAGAGAAATTACAGAAGTCTCAAATCAACCATTTCTGCTGTTCTAAGTTTTTCAAATGAAATGTCTAAGTAAAATATAGTGACTTTTAAAACCTAACACCTCATAATAACAAGGAGAAAAAAACTTGAAAAAATTCTGTGACTTCACCAACAAATTTTAAAAAATGGATCTGACATTGAAGAAAAAAGTATGACAAGGATCATTTTGACCCCTTCTTCCATTATAGTGTCAAGTATAGTAAGTAATACTACTACTGTTACTACTGCAAACAATACAACAACAACAACAACAACAATATAGAGAATGCCATGTTATTGTAAAAAGAGGAACATACCAGCTGTTTCTCGAATTTTTCCAGTCGGTGCATCTCTGATTCTACCTCAGACACATCAAAATCTATTGGAACATTATGTGAATTTGCCCATTCAAAAAACTCTCTATAAGATTTGTCTGTCCCTGCCAAAGGGACAGATAGCAATCGACGCCAAAGTTTTGCTTCCTGTTCTGACTGACCAACCTAGAAATGAAATTAACAATAATTTCTTCATGAGCAATGAACAGTACAGGAGGCTATACTAACGACAAAAATTTTTATAATAATATATCACAAAGCAAGATGCATATAATAGTAACTTCAATCATGTTATCTACATACAATTTGAAACAGAACCCTGTTTCTCTAAAGTCACATTCTACAACTCAAGTAAAATGCAGTAAAGCATATTATTTTCAAGTTATCAATTATGTTATGTACACAGCAAATGAGACAAACTGTCCTTTCTGAAAATCCTCTAAGGTATCAATCACACAGAAAAGTCTGCCTTGCTGATGTCACTGTCAAACATAAATATGTTTTTAAAAGAGTCAATTCTTGCAGCATAGTTTGCTAGCTTAATATGCACATAAGGAAGCAAGGAGAATGAATATTTATCTGGTGCATTACAAGGGGACATTGGTCTACATGAATGAATAGTAATTTTATTATTTGCTGTTACGTATACATAAATTTGTGTTCCACAAATAACATATCAATCAATGGACTCCAAAAATTTAACTGGGCCAGAGACAACAGTGATTGTGTATACGTAAATGTATGTTGTGTGAGTAAAATATCAATCAACAGAGCCCAGAAATTTAACTGATCTAGCGACAAGGATGTAGTAGAGCTTGCACGCAAAACACCAAATATAAACATTCCAAGGTTATCATTATTTTACAATTATATTTCTGTTTTGCAAAAGTGAGACTATTTCAACAAACAATGATATGTTTACTGGTCCACCCTCCCTCCTCTCCACGCAATATGTGGCAAATGTACCTCGTACAATGGCATCTCTGATTTGCACCTTAAGACGAAAAATTTCATTGTAACAGTGTGCACTGCCTACATGAATACCTTGGTAACTTATCATGGATATTCATATACAATTAATATTTAAAATAGAAGTTTTACAAAGATCATAACTTTAATTCACTTAGGTGCACACTTTGTAATTTGGAAAGAAATAACAAGCTGAACTGATACTGAGATAACATACATAGACAGCTTACAGTGTTTACTATCATAATGCAAAATATAAATTTCTTCTTTCACATATTACTATTCTCACAAGTGTCTCCTTTATGGGAATGACCAATGAAGTAAAATAAGGCAGTTTCCAATGTGTAGGTTGTTTTGAGGGATTCAAGTCATTATTGTTTCTGAGAAAGTGTGTAGTACACGCCTACTTACTTCTGCAGTGAAGCTGGTTTATTGCATAAAATGAACGATACTTGCTTATCATACCCAATTAAATTTTTGTTGAAATCCAATCAATTTTTCTGTGTGAATTAGCATTGACTCCTTAACCAGTGACTGATTATTACTCTGCCTGCCAATCTGTTCATGCAATACAGAAGAATTTAGACAGTGCTCCAGTTACATGTTATTGCTTACTAAAAAAAAAACAGATGCTTGGATAATGCCGGAACACACACACGTCGGCTTCTTACTAGGCAGAACCTACCATATCATTGCTAATGTGATGTCATCAGTGAGGCATAGGTAGTAAAGTTCTTATCTCAAAATACTATCAGGAATGTATTTTATACAGGGCGGGTGGTACCTGAAAAAAATTGTTGCAAAAATAACTGGGACTTACTCGTATTATAAAAAAAAATATAATTTGCAAGGTAGTGTTCATGAAAATCAATCACTTTGTTATTTGCATCCAGATATGTATTATATGAAAGAACTCAGGTCAGTCACAAGACAAGTCCTAAAACATAATCATGTTGTGTCAGGTTCATTCATAACTGCACCATTTACATGTTCAAAACTACGAAGAGACAGTATCGCTGGTAGCACTTACTTTGATGACGAGAAATTCCAGTACTGCTAATACGTGAACTTAAAAGAGAGAGGAAAAAACTATTCCCACGTTTGGGAAATGTTAGTTCCTTTGTCGAGGGGAAAAGTGGGATAGGTTTGAGGATGCAGCACACGTGACTCAGATTCAGTGAGGAAGCCACCTGTTGTGAGTAAAAGAGGATGCAAAGTCGTCCTCCCAAATGTGAGTCCAGTGTGGTAACCAACTCAAGTCCAATTTGCTAACCACTGCGCCACTTTGCTCACTGATCTTCTCATATACATTTAAGGAGTTGGCTATTCTGACTACTGTTTCACAGTATACTTATTTCTTCAAGGAATTTGTTGTAATTGATCCATTGCAGTCGAAAAGAAACAATTATGTACATAATTACAATACCAGATGGCAAATGACATTCATTATTCCACATTAATGTTGTCTTTAGAACAGAAAGGGGTGCACATAATTTGTGCTGTGAATGGCAAATGACTCGTTCCGCATATTTTCCTGATGTATCATGCAAAATAATCCAAGGAACAAGAAATAAGTAAATCAAGTGAATTTCCCTTCTGATATCATTTTACAACAAATGTGGTTGGCGATTGCTTAGGCCCATATTAGACTACAAATGTAAAAATCCAGGGCTTAATTACCAGTTGGTCCTAGAATTTTTTTTAACCTAACACATCTTTCACTTCTGACAGTGCTTAGGATATATGAAAAAAAGAATGAAGTTACATCATGATTCAAACTCCTTGTTCAACTGTACCTGAAGTTGTTTTGAGGCTGGAAGAAGTCATGAATATACTTCCTACAAAATGTATCAAGAACAATACAAAGTTCAATCTCAAGAAATAATTAAATATTTAGCCATTGACATCTACCGTGGCTTTAGCTGAAATATCCACATAAATTGTCGAAAAAGCTAATGCAAGGCTTAAATTTAGTGGTAAAATTCTTAAAAAAGAAAAACACACAGATCAACTGTGGAGGAGTCAGCCTGTAAGACACCTCTGTTACATACATGGCTCTTCACCATTTAAGATTAACAGGCTAGATCAACTGTGGAGGAGTCAGCCTGTAAGACACCTCTGTTACATACATGGCTCTTCACCATTTAAGATTAACAGACTACAGATAATCTTAAAATAAGAGCTGCGTGCTTCTGCATGCATTTGTGTAGTCATATTGAGAGTGTTACAGACAGTAAAAACTCAAATTTTGGTTACTAAATGGCAAAGTGGATTAAGAAAAGGACTGATAAAAAATTCAAAAACTATACAAGGTATCCCAGAATGTTTACCCTGATTCTAACAGATATTGTTGTTTACTTATGCCACGGACCTATGCTATCCAGTTTCTCGTGTGTTGACAAACTCATTAAGCTTCCATGACTCCTGAAACTGTTGCTGGGAGCCCGGATATCTCCAATCATGATACAACAAAGGTTCAGCACAACTAAGGGAAACCATCACCAGATGTCAAATTGGTTAAGGCATAGATGCAAATATTTTAAAAGCAGCAGGCAACCTTCATCCACAACAGACACTGTCGAAAACATACGAAATGTGTTGACGCAGTCATCATCCAAAAGAGAGAGACACACAGGTCATCAGCTTCAGGCACTGAAGATCACAGAACTAGTCACAACTGTACATTAAAAAATAAATAAATAAATAAATAAAATAAATTAAAAAATTAAAAAACTCCAGATTTTGCAAAAGCTGATGCCTTGCAAATAATATGTTATTCTATATCAAAGGGATTGAAGATTATTTACAGCAAATAGCGTTTTCAAATGAATCAATATTTCATTTAAGTGGTGTTGTAAATGGATGTAACATGTGTACTTGCGGCAACGGAAAGATTGTGAGGAAGCACACAAGGGATACCTGGAAGATCAGTGTCTGGTGTGCGCTAATGCATGCCAAAGTCATCAGTACATTCTTCTTCCATGTTATTGGTACTGTGTGCTCATAGACATATCAGAATTATGCTATACCCCAGTTCCATATGAAGCAGCCCAATGTAATGTTTCAACTAGATGGAGAACTGTCTCAGTGAACAACATGTAGTTGGGACTCTTTCAATGAAGAAATTCAAAATCAATGGATCAGAAGGGATGGCCCAATCCCACAGCTACATTACCCTACTGGATTTCTTCCTTTGGGGATACGTTAAGACCAAGGTGTATGTTACACCTGTACCAGACAGGTGCACATTTTTTGAATGCAAATCTTTAAAAATGTCAAGCAACAAAATGTATGGCGTAGTACAGAGTACAATTTGGATGTTTGACACGTTGCCAGTTACACTCAAATTGAGTGTATTAAATGACTGAAAACTTTATGATTGTGTGTATGCATGTGTCAAATATGGTGTCTGTGTTGATGTTAATTTCAGAGTTGAGATCACTTAAAATCTAGATAAACACTTTTGAATGCCCTGTATTATTATTACCTATATGTATACATGTTGTAAATACCATGATACTAAAAACAGAAAAGCTAACATATTCTAATATTATACATTGTAAGGATTGGATGTAATGGTTGTGAAGATAATCGCTATCGTGATTTAGCATACAATACACAAATACAAGGAATATTATCCATGCACTGGAGATGATTTACAAGTGATGCACATAGTGGAGAAAGAAAGCAAGCTTGACATATGTGAAGAACTAAAAATATTGATTCACTAAGACAGATTTGATAACAAGCATAATGTACAAACAGGAGAGGAGTAAGACATCCATCAACAGCTTCATGGACCTTTGCTGGATTTAGCAGTAACGTAATACACATGAGCAGTTTGCACAAACAACTATTGGTACGTTATTTCTTCATGTCCCATGTAAAATTTCTGGAATACTGCAGTCAGTATACTTGTTTACAGGACTAGCCAATATACAGGAAAGCAGATGGTTAAGCACGAAGTAGTTGTGCCAAGTGTTACCATTATAGGAAAGTAGCAATTTGGTGAATGGGTGGTAGTATGAAGAACCATAACAGAGTCCGTGTTGCCAATTTTAAAGTAAGAGAAAGGACTTTATGTAGAAATACCTTTGTTTGATTTTATTTCATGTCTATTTTGTACTTTTTTTAAGTGCCTGTGTATGAGACTTTGAATGCAGACAGACACACATGAAGGGAGCTTCACTCTTGAAACAGACAGCTGTAGATAACATTCCTCGCATTTGGGTGTTGTGTAGTAAATAATGATAATGGAAGTTCGTGTATGCATAGTGGTTGTTCTTCCTGCACAACATTCACCAGAAGTGTATGAGGTGAGGATACAAATGCCCTTACTTTACAGAGTGTATCAAATGGAAAATTCACTTTAGTAAAACTGTAAAATTAAAAGGAGAGAGAATGGCTGGCAACTGTTCACCTTGAGAGAGAGAGAGAAAATGTAGAATGGGTGCAACAGGTGGGTTTTCCTCACCCCGGAGTCTGACTGATCTGCCCTCAATCCCAGTCTATCCCTCTTTTCCCCCAGATGAAAGAACTGATTGTTCCAAAGGCCAGCTATAGCTGTTTATTTATCTACTTTTAATGTTTATATTGACTGTACAGGAATTTCACTGCTGAAAGTAAATACTGGCCTGCCACTCTGTCTCTTTATAACTGTACTTTATACACAGATGAACCAAATCATTCTCACCACCGCCTACAATGAGACTGAATGCCACCTGTTATAGTTGTGTGACACAACAAGGAAAGTGCATAACCAGACCAGAGGCAAACAAGGAATCATTCTAGCAATTATAAGGACCACAAATGGGGAAATTCACTGACATGCGATTTTGACAAAAAGTAGTTTTGTTACAGCGGTACCAGGAAAGAGCATTTCAGAAATGGCGAAGCCAATCAACTGCTAGTGTGCTACTGTTGTGAGCATCTATGGAATGAGAATGAAGGATGGTGAAATCACAAGTAGGCAACAAGGTGTCTGACACCAATGTCTTGCCACTGAATGTAGAGGTCAGATGCTTTCCCACTCTATAAATAAAGATAGGTAGCAATCTGATGACAAGAGTATAATGCTGGTGGAGGCATAAGTGTTTTGGAACATGCCTCTCAGCACACACTGTTGAATCAGTTCTGACTGCAGCAGGATTGTATCGTGTATCAATGAAAATGTGTTATGTGCTCAGATGAATGAAGTTTCTTGTTAGTTAAGGTCAACAATTGTGTCCCAACGTGCTGTCACCCAGGTGGGCAGCTGCTCATAATGAGCACTGTACCATGGGCACAACTGTTGAGGGCAGTATTATGCTATGGGAGATGTTGATCTGGGCTTCTGTGGGAGCTGTGGTAGTAATCAGATACATCTGTGAACTATATGACATCTGTGGACTATACGAACATTACTGCAGGGTACCAATACCCCTCCATTCATCTGTGACACTGTCTGGCACCCACAGACTGCCAGCCAGTAATTTACTGGATTTCCATGGCCTGTGCATAGACATCTGGTGCCATGTAACTCTGGAAACCTATTCAACGCTTGCTGAACACAAGCGAGCAGAACAGCTGCTGTATAGTGTTCCAGAGGTGGACCTACACATTATTAAACAGGCAGTCAATGTTTTGGCTCATCAGCATGTATCCTCTGCTGCATACCTTATGATGGGCTGTGGGGCACAAGTGTGGATTGTATTTTACTTTTTTTTGTGCTTTTAACCAATGTTTATGGGTCAGCATTAAGATGTTTTTTATTTAATTATTAATCTACATTTAAAACAATTTTTGAAATTTCAACATTTGGACTTATATATTTTGAAGCATATTTCTCTCTATCAAATGCAACCATGAATAAAACATAAGCTTCAAAGTTTTTATGTAGTTTTCAAATGTGGCAGTACTTCTTACCAACTCAAAAACTGAATTGGTGCTTTCATCTCTACTGTTCCCACTGAAATAATTTGCATCAAATCAAGAAAGGACTAAGTATTCTATTTGTTGTACTAAATGCTTTAAAAAGAGTCCCCAGAACACAGGGGGAAAGAAAACAGAAGGGGATAAATAAAAGAATAGAGCAGCAAAACTGAAAACAAGGCTGACTGCAGCAGCAAATGTATGTTGTATTTCTTCTCTATGGTTTCCATTACATAGGTAACATTCATCTTCCACATGAGAATTTAGTAAAGTTAACATCCATGTTTGGGAAGACTGATGAACTGGAAAAAGCATTTCCAAAGAAATGCAACCAAGAAAAATTAAACAATTCATGTAGTCAAACAGGAACGGGTTAACACAGACAGATATTTTCAATTTAAACACATGGCAACATCAAGGATGAGAAAGAGGAAAATCTCATCAAAAAACTAATACAAAGGCCCCACATACTGACCATTAAGCGATAGTTACACTTATATTCATATTTCTTTCATAAATATTACACATAACATCATACCTCTTTTACAGCTGCTAATTGTTTCTCAAATAACATATATTCCTTCCAGACTTCTGTACCTCTCCTGAAATCATGTCCTGCAATTGCAACAGCTTTCTCACAAACATCACGCACATAATCCTCATTACAGGCAGACCCTACACAACTGCGACTGTATCGGATATACTCTAGCCATATGTCAACAGCTGGAAGAAAATTAGAAATTTGGTATTTTAAATATTATCCTGAGTCAGTAATGTAAAACTGAATTAATAACAAATCAGAAAATTACACATGTAATCCTGCACTGATTTTTCAAATAAATTCAGAGCAGATTTCTTTTCTTCCTCTGACGTAGCAACAGCAGTTTCATCTCTTAACCAAGACAGCCAAAGACCTGGAACATAAAGTGATCACATTACTATATGAAATATAAGCAAAATTGCATTGTTTAAAATAAAATCTACTTACCAGGTGCCAAGGGAAAGTATTTACACATGCGTTCCCTGGCAGCACGCAGTCTGCTAAGATCAGCTAATTTTTGCAACGTAGTTATCAAAGCTACATGTCCACTGTAGTCATATGGATTCACACCAACCTACAGAAAAAACACAAATAGTTTTAGTAGCTTTAGGAAACTTACATATGAAACAGGATTTCATCTACAGCTGCTAGTTAGCTCAGTCTGTTACCAACAGTTTAGGAAATGCACATAATTACGGAGAGTCCTTTGCAATGCACAAGCCAAGGGTCTAAAACATTCATGCAGATTGTCTGACAACATAGACTCAAATTTCACTTCGAGTCTTGAATGACCCAGAAATAACTTTTTCATTGTTGTACATTGCTCTCATTACAGTGCTGACCCCCATGTAGAGTGTCTTTGCTAGTTCTGGATATACATTTTTTTTCTGTGGTTGGATATAGGTCCAAGACACCCATCAACACTTTAAACTAAAGTCTGATTAAAATTACTTGTTAGTTGGCTCTTCGCACCATGGAACTCAGTTTCTCTCATCAAAGCTTTCCTCATCACGCACAAACTGCATGTCTTTGCCACTGCACCACAGCAAAGCATTATCAGCTGGCATGCAGTTTTTTAGTGGTGTCATGTACAAGAATTTCTGTTAAAAGGCACCACTGGCACTCCATTTAACTGCTGCTAGAAAAAAAAATACTTTCTGCCCATGCTGGCAGCTCAATTTCTGTTGTTTGAACTTAAACAGAAGTGCAAATTACAGTTAATGTGGCAACACTGTAGCATTACATGACGAATCTCTAATGATATTTGGTTTTAATCTGAATGTGAAGACAGCAATGATGTGTGTGAAAACAGCCTGTCAATTGCATGATTCACATTTTGTGAAAGTATCTTACTTAACTTCTCGTGTACACTCCACCTGAGGTGGACATGGATAACCAAGTGAGGATTTCTCTCAACAAAAATGGAAAATGGCTTGAAAACTACATTGGTCATTTAACAGATGGATAATTAATATTCTGGTGCTCCCGGTTCTGACACACTCTTGTTTACCTCCTTGTTTTGCAAACTAACTGTTAAATGAATCATTCCAGTATTCACCTTAAATGATTTATGTAAACTGGCTGATTATGTATCACAACTGCCTGCTGCAACATGTTCATCACACACAGACATAAGATGTTGACAAAAGTAGCCATATTTAGCAATAAAATCTCCCATGTGAACATAGCACAGTGCTGTAATGACTCTTTTGATTTGCCAGGAGTTTCTAATGGTGATGGGGATTATCAACACAAAACATTCCCAGTTCAGAAACACACAGACTGATATGTATTACATTTTAGAAGTATCAATTACCTACGCCAAAGGAAGCCACTAATTTATATATAGATATGGACAGGAATACCAAACTATCATTATGTGTAGGATGGGGAAGGTCTAATATTACAAGAAACCAATATGAAATTGATTTAGGACGTGAGAAAGAGAGACATGATATATTCTCCCACACACAAAAGTAGGGCTTGGCGCACAGTTCAATACAGACATCACAATAGTTAACGAACAAGCTGTCAGAAAGAACAGAAGCTGGAGAGGCTTCTCCACAACTGGCTAAAACAATATTTCATTAAACAATTAGTATGAAATTGGTTACTCTTTAAGGTCACATGTATGGAGTTTGACAGAGCACTGAAAGACCTGAGTCGAAACAAGGCCCTGGGAGTAGACAACATTCCATTAGAACTACTGACGGCCTTGGGAGAGCCAGTCCTGACAAAACTCTACCATCTGGTGAGCAAGATGTACGAGACAGGCGAAATACCCTCAGACTTCAAGAAGAATATAATAATTCCAATCCCAAAGAAAGCAGGTGTTGACAGATGTGAAAATTACCGAACTATCAGTTTAATAAGTCACAGCTGCAAAATACTAACGCGAATTGTTTACAGACAAATCGAAAAACTGGTAGAAGCCGACCTCGGGGAAGACCAGTTTGGATTCCGTAGAAATGTTGGTACACATGAGGCAATACTGACCTTACGACTTATCTTAGAAGAAAGATTAAGGAAAGGCAAAACTACGTTTCTAGCATTTGTAGACTTAGAGAAAGCTTTTGACAATGTTGACTGGAATACTCTCTTTCAAATTCTGAAGGTGGCAGGGGTAAAATACAGGGAGCGAAAGGCTATTTACAATCTGTACAAAAACCAGATGGCAGTTATAAGAGTCGAGGCGCATGAAAGGGAAGCAGCGGTTGGGAAGGGAGTGAGACAGGGTTGTAGCCTCTCCCCAATGTTATTCAATCTGTATATTGAGCAAGCAGTAACGGAAACGAAAGAAAAATTCCGAGTAGGTATTAAAATCCAAGGAGAAGAAATAAAAACTTTGAGGTTCGCCGATGACATTGTAATTCTGTCAGAGACAGCAAAGGACTTGGAAGAGCAGTTGAATGGAATGGACAGTGTCTTGAAAGGAGGATACAAGATGAACAACAACAAAAGCAAAACAAGGATAATGGAATGTAGCCAAATTAAGTCGGGTAATGCTGAGAGAATTAGATTAGGAAATGAGGCACTTAAAGTAGTAAAGGAGTTTTGCTATTTGGGGAGCAAAGTAACTGATGATGGTCGAAGTAGAGAGGATGTAAAATGTAGACTGGCAATGGCAAGGAAAGCGTTTCTGAAGAAGAGAAATTTGTTGACGTCGAGTATAGATTTAAGTGTCAGGAAGTCGTTTCTGAAAGTATTTGTATGGAGTGTAGCCATGTATGGAAGTGAAACATCGACAATAAATAGTTTAGACAAGAAGAGAATAGAAGCTTTCGAAATGTGGTGCTACAAAGGAATGCTGAAGATTAGATGGGTAGATCACGTAACTAATGAGGAAGTATTGAATAGGATTGGGGAGAAGAGAAGTTTGTGGCACAACTTGACTAGAAGAAGGGATTGTTTGGTAGGACATATCCTGAGGCATCAAGGGATCACAAATTTAGCATTGGAGGGCAGCGTGGAGAGTAAAAATGGTAGAGGGAGACCAAGAGATGAATACACTAAGCAGATTCAGAAGGATGTAGGTTGCAGTAGGTACTGGGAGATGAAGGAGCTTGCACAGGATAGATTAGCATGGAGAGCTGCATCAAACCAGTCTCAGGACTGAAGACCACAACAACAACAACATATGGTTTTTATGCACTTATTTATCATGATTAAATATTTACTAATGATATTCTCTAAAATACAGATCGTATGTTTGCAACGAGACTGAGAACATGTACCTGGACCCCAGATTGTGTTAAGGATTGGGAAGGAAATCGGCCATGCCCTTCCAGAGGAACCATCCCGGCATCTGCCTGGAGTGATTTAGGGAAATCACGGAAAATCAAAATCTGGATGGCCAGAAGCTAGTCTGAACCACTGTCCTCCCAAATGTGAGTCCAGTGTGCTAACCACTGCACCACTCGCTTGTGCCTGAAGCATACATAATAACCTTATTGGCTGAGAGTAGCCAATCAGAAAAAACATGACGCCTGCAGTGCCTCTGGTGAATAAGATGCAAAACCTTCGAAGCAACAATGTACGTGGCACCTCTCTCAGAATAAGTGTTAACTTGAAAAGCTTGTTGCTGTTGCAGTGCCATTAGTGAAGAGAGATGCAAAATTATGGAACAAAAGATTTATGATTCATTTACAAGTGCAATAATTTTGAGTTTAAACAGATCCTCGTCTGCTGCATGGGCTAATTATATTCCAAACAAAATAGATTTAATATTTTTTGGAATTAACAACATTAGGAGGCAAATTTACACAATTCTAATGGTGTCTTTATTATGTTACATGTATTTTATAGAGGTAATTGGCATCAAAAATGATGTGCTAGTGAAAATGATAATTGCATCGAAACTATTATATGTTTTCATGAGTTATATTTTATATGTTGGAAAATTTATGAATATGATACTTACAAAAATATCACTAATTGTTAAATCTATTGAATTGTAGGTACAGTAGAGTCCTGTTAAACCAAACTAATTAGGCCTGGACCCTGTTTGGATTACCGATTTGTTCGGATTAGCCGGAATTACAGTGACGAGTTTCTAAAATGAAGTATATCAAGCAGATAAGTAGGTAAACCACAGTAACAAATGAGAACAAGTGTGGGAACAATGGCTCACTCTCACTACCTACCCTTGTTGTTGTGCACTGTTGAGACCTTTGTAGTGTCTGAGGTCAGTGCACTGCCAGTTGGCTCGCAATGCGCTTGGTTATGTTAGTTATTGATCACTGGCATGCATAACAGTTGTATCGTTTTCATTCAGAAGTAGTGGTGGACTTATTTTCGTCATGAGTAAATGGAAACATACAACGTTAACTCTCAAAGAAAAACTGAATGCTTTAAAACGGGTAGACAATGATAAGAATGTATCTAAACTGGCAACTGAACTCGGTGTTGGTAAAGCAACCACTTGTGATTGGAAGAAGAACTGAGTGAAGCTTGAACAGTCCTGTGCAACATCTTCGGGAAAAACACTTGAAATTTGGCAGACTTTGAAACAGTCTCTGTATGATAAAGTGGATGAAGCTCTTTTTCTCTGGTTTATGCAGGAAAGAGAAAGGGGAACTTCTCTGAGTGGAGCACTGGTTCAGGAGAAGGCTGTTTACCTGAACCAGTTACTGAATGGTGATGCGTCTTTTAGTGCGAGTACAGGTTGGTTGGACAGATTCAAAAAACGTCATGGAATCCATCAGCTAACAATTCTGGAGAGAAGCTTTCTTCTGACCGTGATGCAGCGAAGGAATACTTGGGTGAGTTTGAAAAAGTGATAAGAGAGGGAAAGTATTCTCCCCAACAGATTTATAACGCTAACGAGACTGGCCTTAATTTTAGGGCATTGCCAACAAAAAGCCTGGCATCAGAAGCAGAAGACCATGCTCCTGGTTTTAAAATGTGCAAAGATCGTGTGACTTTATTAGCGTGCAGAAACACTACTGGTAATCACAAGCTGACTTTAATGCTGTTCGGAAAATCTGCTAGGCCCAGAGCTTTTAAAAATTGCAACGTGAAGTCCCTGCCTGTATATTATCGCAACCAGAAAAAAGCATGGATGGGTGGTAAGCTGTTCAAAGACGGTTTCATGGCCAGTTTGTTCCCTCTGTTCAACAGTTTTCTAAGGAAAATCATTTGTTTTCCTGTGCAATCCTTCTGATTGATAACGCACCATCTCACCCCAGCACTGAGGAATTATGTGATGCAGAAATTGTGGCGAAGTTTTTGTCGCTGAATGTTACAGCACTTCTACAGCTGATGGACCAGGGCGTACAGCAAACATTAAAACTGATTTACAGAAAACAATTTTTAAGTATGCTGATCCATGATGATAGAATTCCTTTAGTGGACCAAATACAAAAGAACCAGTGTGAAGGATGTTGTTTATTGGGCTGCTGAGGCATGCCAGAATATTTCAGAAAATACTCTGAGAAAATTGTGGAGAAAACTGTGGACATCTGTTGAATTTCAGGACAACATAGTTGAAAATCTACTACAACTGATACAGACAATCCCTGGATGTGAAGAAGCTAGTGAAGAAAATGTAGATGAGTGGATGGCAGGGGATGTGGCGTGTGTGGAGAACCTTACTGACGCTGATTTAGTTGCCGCTGTGACTCAAGACCAGGAAAAGTGGACTGCTGTGACAGAAGTGACAATGAGCCTGAAAGCGACGAAGGAGATCTGGTGCCATACAGTGACACAGCAGAAGCCCTTGACCTCGCGCTACGTTATTGGAGCAACAGCCCACTGCTACACGTGCTAATTTGATGTTTATGAGACGATGGCGCAGCTATGCATCATATAAAGACTGTCTTCATTATGCCCAAAAACAATGACTGAGTTTTTGTAATCTTAACAGTAGGGATAAAATGTCCGCTGTATTTTAGTAAGTTTGACAGCTTTTCTTTCATTGTTATGCATTGTTTAAGCCTAATGTTATCTTGCCAATTTTTGTAATACATGTTTATTGTACTGTGTAAATTAAAAATAGTGTGTATGTACAGCAGTTTAATGCACAGTTTTCCATACTTAGACTAACATTTTTCATATTTCAGATTAACTGAACATTCGGATTACCGGGGTTCGGATTAGCAGGACTCTGTTGTATTTAAAATTTTGCAATGTATGGACAAAATAGTCGTTTAAAATTTTGCAACAGATAGATACAAACTATCCTGGGAAAGATTGGAAACAAAGTTTCAAGAACTTAGCTTTAAATGATGAGTCTACGAATATGCTACTACTCTCTAAATATGCTCCTGTAGGAATAAAGAGGAGGACATGAAATTAATTACAGCACTCACAGAGACATTTAAACAGCCATTCCTTTCACATTTGGAACTTTAACAGAATGGAAAGCAGCACTAATAATTGGCACAAGGGGAAGTACCGACTGACATGCACTTCACAGTGGTTTGCACAGTATGGATGTAGATTTATGACCCTGTGGTTATCTCACTGACTGGCAAAGTAGCATGAAACTGTTAACACGGGAGTAAGTGCAAAAACATCTGTCTGTGCAGACAAACTGCTCTGCAGTGTAGGCCAACATCTGGGTTAGGTTGGAGTACAATAGTCTAGTTGTGATTTGACAAATCAACAAACATAATACTGAAAGATCTGGCTGTGGTGACAGATGTCTATAGCATGGTCCCAGGTCTGGGTTATGCTGGAATGTAACAGTCTGGTTGTGAGTTGGCGAAGCCAATGAATGGAACAGTGAAAAATGTGTCTGTGGTGACAGACTGATCTGCAAAAAATTTGTTTACTGGTCTATACCGCAGTTTGTTTAGGCTACACTGAACAGTGACATTTCAGCTGTTACATGTTAAATAATATTTACCCCAGAATGAGATATTCACTCTGCAGCGGAGGGTGCGCTGATATGAAATTTCTTGGCAGATTGTGTGCCAGACTGAGACTCGAACTAGGCACCTTTGCCTTTCGCGAGCAAGTGCTCTAGCAACTGAGCTATCCAAGTGCGACTCACAACCTGTCCTCACAGCTTCAATTCTGCCAGTACTTCATCTCCTACCTTCCACACTTTACAGAAGCTCTTCTGTGAACCTTGCAGAACTAGCACTCCTGGAAGAAAGGATATTGCGGACACATGGCTTAGCCACAGTTTGAGGTATGTTTCCAGAATGAGATATTCACTCCGCAGCAGAGTGTGTGCTGATATGAAACTTCCTGGCAGATTAAAACAGTGTGGCGGATCGAGACTCAAACTCAGGAACTTTGCCTTTCGTGGGCAAGTGCTACCAACTGAGCTATCCAAGCACGACTCACAACCCATCCTCACAGCTTCAATTCTGCCAGTACCTCAGCTCCTACCTTCCAAACTTCACAGAAGCTCTTCTGTGAACCTTGTAGAACTAGCACTCCTGGAAGAAAGGATACTGCGGAGACATGGCTTAGCCACAGTTTGGGGGATGTTTCCAGAATGAGATATACACTCTGCAGCAGAATGTGTGCTGATATGAAACTTCCATGTAATTATAGACCAATATCTTCAACATAGGTTTGGTGCAGAAAGTTGAACATATTCTGTGTCTGAATACAACAAATTTCCTTGAAACAGGAAAGTTTGTGTATACAAGTCAGTTTTGGGAAAATGTACCTCATCCATAAAGGCAATGGCGAACAGAACACTAGTGTGACCCATTCTTGAGTACTGCTTGAGTGTCTACGATCCCAGTCAGGTCAGATTACAGGTACACACCGAAGGAATTCATATGTGGTCTGCTAGATTTGTTACCAGCAGGTTCACTCATCAGACAAGTATTATGGAGATGCTTTGTGAACACAAATGGGAATCCTGGAGGAAAAACTATGTTCTTTGCACAATTCACTATTGAGCAAATTTAGGGAACCAGCATTTGGAGCCAACTGCATAATGATTCTACTGTCACAAACATACATTTCACATACGGACCATGAAGATAAGGAACACAAAATTAGGGCTCATATGGACACTTTTAGACAGTCATTTTTTCCTCACTCTATTTGCGAATGGAACACTCGAGGAAATGATGGTTTTTGGAGTATGTATGTGCATTCAGATTGGAAAAGTTTGGAGAATGTCTTTACCCAGCAATGGATGTCATACGTCAGGTGATGATGTACATACACGATCACAATTACGAGGGCGGGTCAAATATAAATGGGGCTTTATTTTTTATTTAAATTCATTTATTGAAAAACTCAAGGCAATTATAATTTATTTTTCCACATAGTCTCCTGCTTTGGAAATGCATTTGTCCCAGCGTATGGGCAGCTTTCTGATGCCCCCATCATAAAAAGAACTGGGCCGTGTCACCAGCCTGTTGCGCACTAAGTCTTCCACACTCTCGTCATCTTCAAATTATCACCCTCCTACAGCTTCTTTAAGTGGTCAGAATAAATAGAACTCGCAGGGTGATAAGTTGGGGCTGTAAGGAGGATGATCGAGTGCAGTCCAGTGCATTTCCTGTAGCTTCGAGACAGTTGAGCTGCTGTATGGGATCGCACATTCTTGTGAAGGAGGATGACCTGTCGAATCGATTGGTCTCGTCTTTTGCGGTGATATGCAACTCTCGCCTTGTTCAACAGTTCGCATTAGTAAGCAGCATTGTTTGTGCATCGCTCATGCAAAAAATCAATCAGCAAAATGCCTCGCTGATTGAAAAAACAAATGGTTGAAAGAACCTTGCCAAGCTGACAGTCGAGTCTTGGCTTTCACTGGTGCTGCTTCCCCTTTCCTCTGCACCTCCTTACTGGCTTGTTTGAATTCTGGAATGTAGTGGTGAACCCATGTTGCGTCGACGGTGACAATTCGACTCAAAAATGCATCACCTTCTTCCGCCAACCTTGCTTTAAGCCTCTAACAGACCTCCAAATGTCTCAACTTAAGATTTTTGGTCAAAAGTTTATGGACCCAATGGAACACACTTTACAGAACTGCAGGTCATTTGCAATGATTGCTTGACAGCTCCCACAACTGATTCCGACTTTTTGGTGCAATTTCTGATACTCTCACCTGTCGATCATCAGCAATAATGTCTTAATCATACAAATATTTTTGTCTGTAATGCTGGTCCAAGGACGGCAATCGTGTTGCTGATTTTCCACACATTCTTGTCCTTCATTCCTTGAAATTTTTATGTGAGGCAAACACAGGTGTTCTTGATTATGTTTTATTACCAAACTGTGCAGTCAATCTTTGGCAAATTTCCAGTGCTGCAACTCCTTCATGAGCAAGAAATTTGGTAATTATGCTTTGCACAATGGAGGGGTGAACCTGTTGTCAGACATCATGAGCGTTACTGACGAAATTGTGAGAAATAGATAACAGCACAGACTGGTGGTCCCGCCTAAGCGTAGCATAAGCACGGGCCAGTCCTACCAGCTGTTGATGTTCAGGAACAAAAATTTCGTTTATATTTGATCCCTCCTCGTAGTATGGTGGTTTAGCAACAAAGCCCACTTTCATTTGGATGGGTTCGTCAATAAGCATAACAGTACATGAAGGTTTCGAAATATGATTTCATTCCCATTATCCAAACTGACCCTGATTTCAACAAGATGTGGTTAAAAAAAGATGGAGCTTGACCCCATCAAAGCAGGAGAATGTTTGATGTCCTGGATGAGCACTTTGGAGACCACATTCTGGCTCTGGCCACTGGCACAGGCCTCAATTGGTTGCCATATTCTCCAGATCCCAACACATGTGACTCCTTTTTGTAAGGCTATTTAAAATACAAGATGTACAGCAATAACCCCAAAACTATTGCGGAGCTGAAAACAGCTATTCAGGAGGTCATCGACAGCATCGATTTTCTGACACTTCAGTGGGTCACGCAAAATTTAACTTTTTGTCTGTGCCACACCTTCACTAATGTTGACAGGCATATCAAACATGTCAAGTTAAATCCGAATATTTGCAGTGATGTTTATAAGTTGAATAAAGCGTGTGTACGCCATAGTTTGTAACTAATTTGCGTTTTCTTTTCATAGACGCCTAGTGCAATAACTGTCACCCTGTAATAACACAGTGCAATGTTCTAATTTCAGTATTTTATCATGTGATGATACGAGGCCCATTCATTGAAATGTTAAATGACTTCATCATGTTCAAAGTGCCTAACTATACTGTTTGTATATTTGTACAAAGCTTGTTAGTGGATTAAGCACATCTGGAGAAGGAAACTACTTGCCAAAACTTGTAACATCAATATTTTTTTCATATATCCAAGCAATCATGATGTAATTTAATAAATTATTACATGAAATTTTTATAACTTGTTTACAAAGCCTACAAGTACAGGTAAATCACAAAAAACAACAAACAATCAGAAAAACACAAACAAACTGATTGAAGGTTAACACATTGTTGCCAACTATATGCAAACCAACAGCATAACAATTTGCTTGCATCTTCTGTGTATAAAAGGTAACTGTATATCAGAGTATAATACTGTAGTTTGTATAGTGAAAGAAGAATCCAAACAGCTTGCAAGCATGAGGTGCAAAACGCTGGGGTCAGATCTACCTGAAAGCCATAGTCAACTGATAACAATGAGGCACTGCCACAGAAATGTAAACAAAGCTGAATTACTGGACTGGTCATCACAGGAGTGCAAAGCAGCTGCACTAAGGCCATGACAACTGTCAAAATTTGTGTCTCAGTATATGGACTACAATACAAGAGTTATTATCACAACAAGAATAGTATGTGGTGCTTGAGGATTTAAATGAATTACAGAGTTGTCATTTACCAGACAAACTGTAGTGGAGGATCTATGTAAGGAGATGAAACTCAAACCACGATTGAGTGGCAATTAACTGCTCATTGTTGTCATGTTCAGAGACTGTTGATACATTTTATAACTAAAGGCTCAGGATCGAGTAATTTGTGTTGCTCACAATGATATACAAATACGTTTACTGATGCTTGTACCTTAGGCAAATGTCCTTAGACAACCTACATCATTAACAATCACTCTGCAATACAACAACATGATAGGCTAATATAAAGAGCTATATCTACTTTGTTGTAGCTCTCCTGTTTTAATGGAATGAAAAGAGAACCGTACAATTTGTGATTTTCATTTGTTTCTCATTTACTCTGTTCTAGAATGAACAGAGAGACACAGCACTAGATGGTATTATGGCAGAGCCTACGTCAACCCTTTCCATAACAAAAGCCACTGAAATAGGTATTTTCTTGGTGTGAGCAACTAACAGATTCAAAGTAGCTCTAAACGGAAGACCATGTCTTTGATGACATAAATTTTAGAATGATGATAGTGTGTTTGTAGTCGACACAGGCACCATAAATTATTTTTGTACCTTAGCAGTGACAACGCTTAATGGATCATTTGTGTTTGAGTTATGTATTAACTGTTGCATGACATAGGTGTATAATATACATTGCAATAGTCACTGAAAGGTTGTTTATTATTTGGTACAGCTTTAATGAATTTACCTTTGAGTTTTAGTTCTCAGTATCTATAATAAAAATTGTTTAAATATGGAGGGAACTTACACCTGACACTTGTTACACATCAAATCATAAACATATCCTGCATTTTGTGTTAATATTTTCTGGCTTCGCCATCTCACGGGCAGACCATCGTCTTCCAGCCCAACCTATATATCAGGCTACGCTACAGATCAGAATGTGGAAAGTGCATATTACGTAGTTTAACCTCAATACCCATTACATGATATGGCTTTCACCAAAATGATACAGAATCGATGCGTTTGTCTCTTTGGCCCTTGTATCACACTAATTGAATATTAGAGTAAAATGTCAAGCAAATAATTGTTTATTTACCTCTGTTTCAATTACTCAAAGATCAACGTTTATTATTAACTAGAAATAAAAATACCTTTTCTTCTAGCTCCTGTGCTTCCTTTTCCAATTTTGCTTCTTCTTCATCCGAGTTGGACGAGGAATCTGAATCACTGTCGGAATTTTGGTCAAACAACAAATCATTACCACCCTCGACTTCTTCTTCAGCAGTCATTTTATGGGCAGATTCGTCACTGTTTTCGTTAGAGCAAGATAAGTCTCTTAATGCATCATTATCAACTTCCATCGCACTACTTACTCGTCACCATGAATCCCTCCATTATACAAATCATAACAAACACATTAACAACAAAACACAAAGATATAGTCGCGCAGCTAGAAAATTACTTCAAAGATGCTATACAAGACACATTTCCGTCCAAGGCTGTTAGAATTCTAACTTTCTTGTTTCCGCCCTTGATATCATTGGTTTGCGCTAGTGAGGAGTTAGAGATTTTTGAAAAGCAAACTTGGTAATTGAGATGTATTGACTATGGCATTCATCCTGCAAACATTATATAGAGCATATGTTGCCACTCAAAGTTTATTATTAAGATCAGGCACTGTCAGTGCAGCCTCAGTAGGACAGGCTTGAAAATGCACCCCTAAGATTCGAAACTAGTCAACCTATAAATACTGCAACTGTTGACAGCACGATTAATAAACGCTTTAGGAATTTTAAATAAAGTTGTTATTCCCCGTCAACGAAATGTTGAAACTGAGATATTGTTAACTGATTTAGTGGTTACTCCCTCAAGTGTATTTTACCTCAGCACACAACACTTGACATAGCGATCCACATCGTCCTTCTTTTTGCACTGTATCGACCCTGGTGTCAACCAGGCCTACCTCCTAAGAAATTTTGCCTACGCCTGCCCTTATAGCTTCTAATTATGAATCAAACGTTCCTTCTATATCTGACTCAATTTTCTTCGCCTCAGCTTTCACTGTTTGTCCTACACTTGTCTCTACCGAATCTATCTCTGTTTTTGTTGAACAAAAGCTTGAAGATGAAGAAATGGTGCAGGAATGTTCTGAGGCAGAGTTTAATTGGACTCACATCCTCATTTGCAATTTCCCACAAGTTTGCATTTTTCAGAATTCAGGTACAAATAGTTCATTAAATTCATAAACCATTACTCTAATTTTTTTCTGCAACTTGCAATAGTCCATACGTATGTAGTAGACCTAAGATTTATTGCAGACTTAACTAAATTATAGAAAAAATAACATTTTTAATAGGAAAAACTCATTAAATTAAAATGTAAGATGTGACATTTTGTATCCTTGTATTATACATAATAGGTGAAATTAAATAGATCTAGTACCTTAGGAATCAGGTCATGCATATCTGGTAAACATTTGGTCTCCTTCAAATGCATAACATTAAATGGTAGCTCAATTTCAGGAAGAATTTTGGAAAAAAAATTGCATGAATTTCCTTGTAATTCTTTTAATAACCACAAGCAGATTAAAAAATATTCAAAATACTTCTAATTTGTTTAGAAAATGTGCTGCATTACTTTATATCAACAAAAAAACCTGCAAAACATATACATTACAAACTGTGCGCAAAAGAAATAGGTGTTGATTTTTACAAAATATTGAGCCAGAAAAGTACCCTGTATTCTTAATGTGTATATTAGGTTTTTTCGATTGAATAAATTTTTCTAAATTTTTCAAACTATATTCACCAACAGAAAATAGAATCGTTTAATCATTAGTGTATGATTTATAATTTAAAGTTGTAATATTTAGAGTTAAAGAAGATGAAGAAAAATTAAATAGTTAAACTTTTGTAAGTTACTTTTATTCGGACAGTTCACCTTTTTAAAGAATCGATGAATTATCACTCAACTGGAATAATCTATTCATTTCTCTTAACAATAATTATGCAAGTAAATAATAGATCGGGAACCAAAAATACAAATACCTGAAAAACAAATAAAAAATAAGAGTGGTAAACATTATCCAAAGTCGATTTGATCTTTGATAATAAGACCAAGTAGTTACTGAAAAACGACATTAATGACTGATAATTATATTCTAGCACCTGAGTGGATAAATTTGAAAAAAAAATCATTTGTATGTTTATTCTTAAAAATTGGGTGAATCAGTATATCAAGAATTTATAAAAAGATAGGCAAAAATTTTGAATAAAAGTAATGAAAAATTAATACTATTATTGAAAATAATGATGAAATTATTCCATTAGAAGAATGTGAAAATAATTCAGTTGTTGTTTTTCGCGATTTCCTTATTGAAAATCAAAATGTAGTTGAAGACCTAAAAAATTGTTTGTTTTTCTTTAGCTCGAACTGCCTCAAAAATACGTAAACAATTAATTGGCAAAAATCTAATATTTTGAAAAATTTTCAGACAAGATAGCACAAATAAAATTATAATTATCATGACTTTGATGTTTGTGATTTGATATTTAACGATTCTAAAGAAATGTATAGTAAAAGTCGAAATGCAGGTGAATTTGTTTTATTGAAATACATACGACAAAAAAATTAATAATCATAAATACAGAGAAAAGATTAACAATTTTTTAAATGTTAAAAGTTACAAATAAACATTTAATATAAAAGTTTTGAAAATAAAAAAGTTAAATATGAAATGCTGAATATAAAACGATAAATACAAAAACGTTGAACATAAAAAGTTGATCAGAAAACATTAAATATGTACATTCAATGTAAAATAAAAAACAGTATTGTATTATTATTCTTAATGAATGTTTAAATAAACGACCCAGAGGTTATTAAAAAGCTAGACGAAATATAAAGATAAAAGAAGAATTAAAAGAAGAGTTTAAAAATCGAAAAATCAACCAAGAGTAGAACAGGAAAACTCAAAAAAGGAAGATCAACCAGTTACTGATGTAATTAAACAACTTAAAGAAAGAATCGAAGGAATAGGCCAACTGTGTTAAAAGCAAATGGAGAAACTAGAGTAGTTGAAAAACAAATTATTCCTTAAAATCAACGTTATTTTGATAATTTAACAATATTATATCAATAAAAAATCATGTCGTGATATAACAGATTATACATCCAGTGAATAATTAAGGAGAAAAGATTTATACTATAACACTGAAAGAATGGAAAATAGTAATTAATTTGTAGTTATTTCTGTTTATTTTTTTAGGTCTATCATATTTTAATGAAAAGTTAAATAATTTTTTAAATTTAATAACTTTGAATTTTTGAAAATAAGTTAAATGCTAAACTCAGTAACGATTTAGAAAAAAGAAAAAAAAAAACCTCAATCATTTGAATCACAACTTAAAAATTAATTATTTTCGTAATTTGAAGATTTTCAATCAAAAATAAAAGATTTTCAGTGAAAAATTAAAAACTTTCTACCAACAATAATATTCAAAGTTCACGCAGAATACGCAACAAAATCAAATAAGTAAAACATAATTACAATTGTTAAATAAAAACTTCAAATAAGTATAATCATTAGTAGACTAAAAATATGCAATTAAATATATTCAGAAGGGATTAAATGCTATTTTTGAAGTAACTAGACGTAATACTAGTTTCAAAGACAGAACTGTCACTATAAATGATCCAAATAATATAAAAGACGGAGTGATTAATCATATTTTGTTAACAAATGAAGGAATCATGTTACTAAAGCTGAATATATCTCTATTTTAGCGAAGCTGTATATTTATATCGGCAAAAACTAATACTACTAATTAATATACAAGAAAGGAAAACCAAATTGGTTTTGAGAAATATTTCTCAAAAACAGATTTTACTCCATACTTAAATGACATAAGTAATCTTAAAGATTCACGATGTCATATCCAAAACTGAAATTTTCTTTTATGACTGACGCGAACACTGAATGCACAATTCAATGCCGATTATATTATTTTTAGGAAATGTGATCCTTTTTGTAAAAATATAATTGGAGATTAATCAATCAATTATTTTGTCCATTTGATGAGTGTTTTTAAGTAACTTTACGGAGTTACTCCTGACATCCAATCAATAAATCAGTCCACAAGTGCAATTTTCTAACTATAAAGTTAACAGACTCTCTTAAAACTGTTCCAGTTGTTGTAAATTTCATTATATTTGGTAAAATAATTAAATAGTTTTTAATTCTATACAAATGGAAAGTCATAAGCACATCTATTGTCTCAACTGTTAAAAGTTTCCTGAAACACATAATCCTCATACATTAACAACTTAAAATGGAAAACAAAGATTTGAAGGTCTTTGTCAATTTGTAAAACTAAAAAAGGCAAATATGAAAAAACGTTTGTAGGTAATGGGACTATGTATTCATGAACAAATTATTAATATATTACATAACCGAATGAGAAACAGTTCAAAAGGAAAATATGTTTTCTTTGGGAATAAATGAATGATTGTTAGCTGCCTTAGTCACAACAGATTCTGGGAAATTAAAAGGAATTTCAGGAATAAATGAAGGAATAATGTTTATTAACTGACATAAATTTTTTCAAAATTTGATTTTTTTAGATAAAACAGAAAAATAACTGATTCTTAAAATGAAATATTTCGGTAGAGAAAATATGAAAGTTTACAAACAGACAAAGATATATAATTTTAAAGTAGGCAATATCATTATTTAAGGAAAGCTTTAATACTACTAATTATTCAACTTTTAGTGAATTAAAAGCATATGTTGTTGAACGATTTAATAGAACATACTCAGAAAAGGTGAGAATAAAATTAGACTAAAAAGAAATTATTAATGGATTGAACTAGTTCCAAAATTAATAGCAGTAAACATTCGACATCAAAATGAAATCAAACATTTAACAAAGAAAATTAAAATTTTTTGTAGAAAACAGTTTATGCAACAAATTTGTTAGATACTAATGCTAAATAAAGAATTGGTGGCAAAATAAGAATGAGTAAATTTAAAAGAATTTTCGTTAAAGCGTATAAAGCAAATTGCTCAAAAACGTTTGAGTTGAAAAAGTTATTAATTCTAATCCAGTCACACGTAAATTGTAATATATAAATGATGGAGAAACAAAAGAAAATTTATATGAACAAAAGCTATGGAAAACAGATTTTCCAGATGGTTACCTTGTTGAAAAAATATTAAATTTGAAGATATTAAGTATATGTTAAATGGATAAGATTTCACAGTTGACATTATAGTTCAGTGAGTAAGAAAAAAATTGTTTTACATAACTTATGATATATAAATGAGGAGTCTAAAAGCCAGAGGAAAACAAGCAGGAATAAACGTTTCTTATTACATGAAAAAGGTACTTACTGTTTTGAATAACTATATATTTCAAAATTTACATTTTAAGGAATTATATGAACTGTATGAATGACAACTGAAACATATAAGACCAAAGTGGCTGATTTTATCAAAAATGCAAATGCATTCGATGTATCACTGTGGTTTGAAATATCATATTATTATGAAACATCTGGAATTATCATTAGAGATACTTCAAGATAAACTAGAGACGGAATTTCTATCATTTTTGCAAAAACTGTTGGAAACGTTTATTAGACAGTTTCAAGGCAAAGTTTATTAAGTAAAGTTTCAATGGATCAAGTATGACATAAAAAGTTTACAATAGAATTCAAAATAAAATAGATTGGAAGTCAAGAATTTTCTGAATATTTTATTTGAGAATTTCAAGATAAAATTGATTGGTTTAATATTAACAATCATCAAAAATTATCAGAAGATTTTATTAGAGTATTGAAGGACAAATTTGATTGATAAAATTATAACTCACAATAAAAATAAAAATTACCTATAAAATTGTCGTATATAAATGGAGTTAATTTACATATGTTTGGTATTGAAAATAATTTTCATTATGTGTACTGTTTTTATTAAGAAGTTAGTGTAAATTTGGATATCCAAATAAAGTTTAACAAAAATTATTTATTGTCTGAATTAATTGATAATTTTAATTTTGAGTAAGTGGATCAAATGATTTTAATGAATTTTGCTGATTAGATGTATATAAATAAGTTTTGAATGTTACTTAAAATTTAATTATGGGAAAATGGTTTTGAAATTTAGGCTTATTTTCTACGAAACGTTTGATAGATTATTTATTTCATCACATAACTGGTGTCATGAATAATTATTCAAAGTTTAACATAATTTTGACAAGTAATTCTTAAAGTTTTTTTCGTTCGTGGATATAAATTTGGTGCATAAATGATTCTTAAAACTTCTTCACAATTTGGATGTATATTTCTGTGTATTCTTAAAATAGCCAAAGTAGGTCTTATATTTTGATAATTTAATTGAAGAACAACATTCTCTGTCTTTTCTTACTGAAGGTAAAACACCACCAATAACTCAGTTTTTAAAATGCTTCAATAGTTCCTTTTTAGTATTTAAAATTGAGGAATAAAGTCTTTCTTCATTGATGAAAATAGCTGATTTTGATTTCCTTTCAATACCACCAAATTGGTGGTAATAGTATACTCATCATCAAAATGTTTGATGGGTTTGTGGTTTTTTTGTATCCTAAAAGTTTAACCTCATCTTTGGCTTCAAACATGGAGTATTATTTTCATCAATAAATATAAAAACTTGTTTCTTATGTATTTGTTATTTTTTAGATCTAAAAAGGCTGCATTTACATATAATAAAATGTACTGTATTTGGAATTTTTTAAATTGTGAAAATTTATTCTTTATAAATGGAAGGGAGAAATAAAATGATTGGCCCATTGGTACACACAAGAATAATTCACAAAGAAATAAAAATTAGAAATAAGAATATAAAGAATAAGAGTTAAGAAATACACTCCTGGAAATTGAAATAAGAACACCGTGAATTCATTGTCCCAGGAAGGGGAAACTTTATTGACACATTCCTGGGGTCAGATACATCACATGATCACACTGACAGAACCACAGGCACATAGACACAGGCAACAGAGCATGCACAATGTCGGCACTAGTACAGTGTACATCCACCTTTCGCAGCAATGCAGGCTGCTATTCTCCCATGGAGACGATCGTAGAGATGCTGGATGTAGTCCTGTGGAACGGCTTGCCATGCCATTTCCACCTGGCGCCTCAGTTGAACCAGCGTTCGTGCTGGACGTGCAGACCGCGTGAGATGACGCTTCATCCAGTCCCAAACATGCTCAGTGGGGGACAGATCCGAAGATCTTGCTGGCCAGGGTAGTTGACTTACACCTTCTAGAGCACGTTGGGTGGCACAGGATACATGCGGACGTGCATTGTCCTGTTGGAACAGCAAGTTCCCTTGCCGGTCTAGGAATGGTAGAACGATGGGTTCGATGACGGTTTGGATGTACCGTGCACTATTCAGTGTCCCATCGACGATCACCAGTGGTGTACGGCCAGTGTAGGAGATCGCTCCCCACACCATGATGCCGGGTGTTGGCCCTGTGTGCCTCGGTCGTATGCAGTCCTGATTGTGGCGCTCACCTGCACGGCGCCAAACACGCATACGACCATCATTGGCACCAAGGCAGAAGTGACTCATTCGTCCCTCCATTCACGCCTGTCACGACACCACTGGAGGCGGGCTGCACGATGTTGGGGCGTGAGCGGAAGACGGCCTAACGGTGTGCGGGACCGTAGCCCAGCTTCATGGAGACGGTTGCAAATGGTCCTCGCCGATACCCCAGGAGCAACAGTGTCCCTAATTTGCTGGGAAGTGGCGGTGCGGTCCCCTACAGCACTGCGTAGGATCCTACGGTCTTGGCGTGCATCCGTGCGTCGCTGCGGTCCGGTCCCAGGTCGACGGGCACGCGCACCTTCCGCCGACCACTGGCGACAACATCGATGTACTGTGGAGACCTCACGCCCCACGTGTTGAGCAATTCGGCGGTACGTCCACCCGGCCTCCCGCATGCCCACTATACGCCCTCGCTCAAAGTCCGTCAACTGCACATACGGTTCACGTCCACACTGTCGCGGCATGCTACCAGTGTTAAAGACTGCGATGGAGCTCCGTATGCCACGGCAAACTGGCTGACACTGACGGCGGTGGTGCACAAATGCTGCGCAGCTAGCGCCATTCGACGGCCAACACCGTGGTTCCTGGTGTGTCCGCTGTGCCGTGCGTGTGATCATTGCTTGTACAGCCCTCTCGCAGTGTCCGGAGCAAGTATGGTGGGTCTGACACACCGGTGTCAATGTGTTCTTTTTTCCATTTCCAGGAGTGTATGTTGTAGTGGCTATTTAAAAAAGAAACAAATATAAATAAGCTAAATTTGAAGATATAAGATAATTTCTTAACAACTTGAATAAAAAACAAAAAAAAACAAGAAACGGAGCAAAGTGCGAAGGGGAGGTTACAAACTCTTTGAGTAGACAATTTTCTGGATATAAAGCTGATTTCATTCAATAAAGAACACATTTTTTATATTTATTTTTTACATTAATTGCAGCTTTTATATCTTTAATTTCTTATGGTAGATCGATGTAAGAAGAAGTAGAAATTGAGTCTATTAACACTTAATTATAACTATTTATATGAAATAAGGACTAATCAGATTTGTTCCTTCGGATTTCTTCCATTTCAGTTAATAGTTTACTGGTTGATCTTGGATAATAGGCTTCTAAATTTGATTACTTAGTGAAACTTCATAAGTAGTTTTAAAATTTGATTCTAGTACTTCGTCACGTCTTTTCAAATTTCAATAAATTTTGAGGTTAGCACTAATAGCCCTCCTTTGTTTTAAAAACCTTCTTAATTTTAGTGATTTCTTCTCCTTTAAGATGCTTAAAAATTCTTTTGGTTCAACAAGCACATAGACATTATTAATATCATAAAATATTATTCAAGATTTAATAGCAGATGCTACTATTCATTCGTTTAGGTGATTATAAAAAAACCAACATCTAGAAAATTGTACGTAGCTTAGTTTTTTGATAGTTTTTTCTTTAATTTCATGATATCTATCTACTAGAAAGTTTTGAAAATCATTATCATTATTGATATTATTACCCTCAGATCTATTGAAAAGATCAATTACTTTTTTATTAATTTCAGAATAATTTTTACAATTTTTCGTTTTACAAATCTGATAAAGTCTATTTAAGAAGTTTTTATTAAAATTGTTATCCTTATTATAAATATTCTCCTTAGATTTTCTGGTAAGAGTCATTAAATGTTGTTTGTTAAGTTTTGAACACTTTTTGAAATTTTTGTTTATTGGTATCATGAAGTTCATTTCAGATTTTTTATTCAATTGGTTATTATTTTTAATATTGTCAACAGGATTTAGTATAACAGCGATTAATTGTTCTTTATTAAGTCTGGAGTAATTATTTGATTTTCTCATTTTACAAATCATTAAAAGGTCTTTTATATTTTTTATCTTAGTTCTCTTTTCTTCATTTCTTTAATTTTAAAATAATCAGTAAATTCCTGTAATTCTTGTTTAGTTCCATTTGAATAAGCGTTTTCTTTCAAATAATTTTCTGGATCAGCATAACTTGATCCTTGATTTCTTCTTATAATAATTTTCTAAGTTTTGAAATAACTCAGCTCTGGAGTAAATTTTGTTTTGCTTTTATTTGTTAGAAACATTTAGCATTTTAAAAAATTAAATTTTTTACTATTAAAATGCACTTTGACTTTTTAATTAAAATTTCTGTTGATGCAATAGATAGACGAGGTTTGACCCAGATTATTTACAAAGGGAAAAATTTATTAGATTTTTATTTTTAAGTAAATGAAAACTGGTTTGTGGATATAAATAAACATGACATTTGAGAGCTTATTTATAAAGAAAAAAATTATTGGATTTTTTATATTTTAAATAAATGATAACTTCGTGGGTGGATATAGATAAACACAATCTTGGAGAACCTATTCATAAAGAAAATAATTTATTATATGTATTTATTTTTCTAATAAATGATGTTTAATTGATATGGATATTGTTGAATTTTTAAATGTGTGATATGATAAAACTACAATGTTTTTAATTTGAGATTCTTGAAAAAATATTTCATCTTTGGTCTAGAATTGTCGTAAATATACATTAACATATGACTTGTTATCCATCTCACACCTTACCAGAATAAATTCCTGCTTAGAATTCGGAACAATTCACCACATGTCCTCAAAGTATCCCATAACCATTTTTAATGGTATATATGCTCTAAAGCTCTTGTACTCTTCCACTGTTCTAGCCACTGCCTCATCTATAAACCAACCAGCATTTTCTAAATCTATCAGATCCGAGGTAGACGCAGAGACATACTTTTTAAGAGTTGATATCATGCTTATACTGTGTATACAGCTAAACTCGATCACGTTAGGTTCGTATCGACCTCATGAAACAGGAAGACTAAAGAATTATGTTTAAGGTTCGATGCCACTGGCACTGCCATTCCTTTTCATAAATGGTCCATCAAGATATATGAAATTCATGCATGGGAGGGTTAAATCGTCTTGGTGTTGGATGATAATCCTAATTTCATCGTTCTTGTTAAGTGTGGCTGATGCATAAGGTTTATACGGGATAAGTATGCCTGGTATATAATGATGCTGTTGTGGTGGTCTTCAGTCCTGAGACTGGTTTGACACAGCTCTCCATGCTACTCTACCCTGTGCAAGCCTCTTCATCTCCCAGTACCTACTGCAGCCTACATCCTTCTGAATCTGCTTAGTGTATTCATCTCTTGGTCTCCCTCTACGATTTTTACCCTCCACGCTGCCCTCCAGAACTAAATTGGTGATCCCTTGATGCCTCAGAACATGTCCTAGCAATCGATCCCTTCTTCTAGTCAAGTTGTGCCACAAACTCCTCTTCTCCCCAATTCTCTTCAATACCTCCTCATTAGTTATGTGATCTACCCATCTAATCTTCAGCATTCTTCTGTAGCACCACATTTTGAAAGCTTCTATTCTCTTCTTGTCTAAACTATTTATCGTCCATGTTTCACTTCCATACATGGCTACACTCTATACAAATACTTTCCAAAACGACTTCCTGACACTAAAATCTATACTCAATGTTAACAAATTTCTCTTCCTCAGAAACGCTTTCCTTGCCATTGCCAGTCTACATTTTATATCCCCTCTACTTTGACCATCATCAGTTATTTTGCTCCCCAAATAGCAAAACTCCTTTACTACTTTAAGTGTCTCATTTCCTAATCGAATTGCCTCAGCACCACTCGACTTCTTTCCACTACATACCATTATCCTCGTTTTGCTTTTGTTGATGTTCATCTTATACCCTGCTTTCAAGACACTGTTCAAGTGCTCTTCCAAGTCCTTTGCTGTCTCTGACAGAATTACAAAGTCATCGGCGAACCTCAAAGTTTTTATTTCTTCTCCATGGATTTTAATACCTACTCCGAACTTTTCTCTTGTTTCCCTTACAGCTTGCTCAATATACAGATTGAATAACATCGGGGATAGGCTACACCCCTGTCTCACTCCCTTCCCAACCACTGCTTCCCCTTCATACTCCTTGACTCTTATAACTGCCACTTGGTTTGTGTACAAATTGTAAATAGCCTTTTGCTCCCTGTATTTTACCCCTGCCACCTTCAGAATTTGAAAGAGAGTTTCCAATCAACATTGTCAAAAGCTTTCTCTAAGTCTAAAAATGCTAGAAAAGTAGGCTTGCCTTTCCTTAAATCTAGCTTCTAAGATAAGTCATAAGGTCAGTATTGCCTCACGTGTTCCTACATTTCTAAGGAATCCACACTGATCTTCCCTGAGGTCGGCTTGTGTCAGTTTTTCCATTCGTCTGTAAAGAATTCGCGTTAGTATTTTGCAGCTGTGACTCATTAAACTGATAGTTCGGTAATTTTCACATCTGTCAACACCTGGTTTCTTTGGGATTGGAATTATTATATTATTTTTGAAGTCTGGGGGAATTTCGCCTGTCTCGTACATCTTGCTCACCAGATGGTAGAGTTTTGTCAGGACTTGCTCTCCCAAGGCTGTCAGTAGTTCTAATGGAATGTTGTCTACTCCTAGGGCCTTGTTTCGACTTAGGTCTTCCAGTGCTCTGTCAAACTCATTAAACTGATAGTTCGGTAATTTTCACATCTGTCAACACCTGGTTTCTTTGGGATTGGAATTATTATATTCTTTTTGAAGTCTGAGGGAATTTCGCCTGTCTCATACATCTTGCTCACCATATGGTAGAGTTTCAGTCAGGACTGGCTCTCCCAAGGCTGTCAGTAGTTCTAATGGAATTCGACTCGTTCCACATCATTACGAAATATCGTATTCATGATCCATGGAACTAGTATTAATCTAATCTAATCTACTCTAATCTAATCTGTCTACTCCTGGGGCCTTGTTTCGACTTAGGTCTTCCAGTGCTCTGTCAAACTCTTCACGCAGTATCATATCTTCTATGTCATCTTCATCTACCTCCTCTTCCATTTCCATAATATCGTCCTGAAGAACATCGCCCCTGTATAGACCCTCTATATACTCCTTCCACCTTTCTGCTTTCCCTTCTTTGCTTAGAACTGGGTTTCCATCTGAGCTCTTGATATTCATACAAGTGGCTCTCTTTTCTCCAAAGGTCTCTTTCATTTTCCTGTAGGCAGTATCCATCTTACCACTCGTGAGATTAGCCTCTACATCCTTACATTTATCCTCTAGCCATCCCTACTTAGCCCTTTTGCACTTCTTATCGATCTCATTTTTGAGATGTTTGTATTCCTTTTTGCCTGCTTCATTTACTGCATTTTTGTATTTTCTCCTTTCATTAATTAAATTCAATATCTCTTCTGTTACCCATGATTTTCTACTAGTCCTCATCTTTTTACCCACGTGATCCTCTGCTGCCTTCACTATTTAATTCCTCAAAGCTACCCATTCTTCTTCTACTGTATTTCTATCTCCCATTCCTGTAAATTGTTGCCTTATGCTCTCCCTGAAACTCTGTACAACCTCTGGCTTAGTCAGTTTATCCAGGTCCCATCTCCTTAAATTCCCACCTTTTTGCAGTTTCTTCAGTTTTAATCTACAAGTCATAACCAATAGATTGTGGTCAGAGTCCACATCTGCTCCTGGAAATGTCTTACAATTTAAAACCTGGTTCCTAAATCTCTCTCTTACCATTATATAATCTTAATATCTCCAGGGCTCTTCCATGTATACAACCTTCTTTCATGATTCTTGAAGAAAGTGTTAGCTATGATTAACTTATGCTCTGTGCAAAATTCTACCAGGTGGCTTCCTGTTTCATTTCTTATCCCCAATCCATATTCACCTACTACGTTTCCTTCTCTTCCTTTTCCTACTGTCGAATTCCAGTCACCCATGACGATACAATTTTCATCTCCCTTCACTAGCTGAATAATTTCTTTTATCTCATCATACATTTCATCATCATCTGCAGAGCTAGTTGGCATATAAACTTGTACTACTGTAGTAGGCGTGGGCTTCGTGTCTATCTTGTCCACAATAATGCGTTCACTATGCTGTTGCTAGTAGCTTACCCACACTCCCATTTTTTAATTCATTATTAAACCTACTCCTGCATTACCACTATTTGCTTTTGTATTTATAACCCTGTATTCACCTGACCAAAAGTCTTGTTCCTCCCGCCACCGAACTTCACTAATTCCGACTATATCTAACTTTATCCTATCCATTTCCCTTTTTAATTTTTCTAACGTACCTGCTCGATTAAGGGATCTGACATTCCACACTCTGATGCGTAGAATGCCAGTTTTCTTTCTCCTGCTAACGATGTTCTCTTGAGTAGTTCCCACCCAGAGATCCGAATGGGGGACTATTTTACCTCCGGAATATTTTACCCAAGAGGACGCAATCATCATTTAATCATACAGTAAAGCTGCATGCCCTCGGGAAAAATTACGGCTGTCATTACCCCTTGCTTTCAGCAGTTCGCAGTACCAAAACAGCAAGGTCGTTTTGGTTAGTGTTACATACACTCGTCATATTCCACCAGGCTAGTTATATCGAATGATGTCATTGCACTGCTTCAGACCTATTAGTTTTAGAAACTCATAGTTTGTATGTGTTATCACCTTGCTGTTCTGTTGTGAAGTGTAGCACTGTGCACTGTGCACTTTCGTTTTATACCTTACACTCATCCTCTCTTTGTTGGCAACACAGGGATGCTGCAATCCTTGAGTGTTTGAAGCTCGCCACTGATGCTTCCGGTCCAGAAAGTTAAATATCTAAGAGGTTCCCCCTGGTTGAAGGCCACTGCCACTTCTGGGTCTCTGCATGTTCAAGATCACTGCTGGTTCTGCCTTAGATGTAGCTATACAATGATTTTCTTGCCACGAAAGTCAACAAATTGATTATCCTGGTCTACACTACTCCAAATAGTCCAAAACCCGAACTGTTATTGGGAGATAAATAGCATTGGTAGGGGTGTCAACAATCTTGTTCCCTGTTCCCACTTATGGGGATAATCTGTAAACTGTATGAATTAATCTGTTTTTGAGACTTGAGTTTGTTGCAAAGTTACACTCAGCACAGATTGTACTGACAGAAAGTATATCCACTGACTGGTCGGATATGTAGAACCTATTAGGAATCTTCTTCAAAACCTGTCCTTGGGTAAAACCCAGTAGCCGTCCTACTGAATGTTTTGGTTAAAATCAATCGTTGCACTCGGTTTTTTTTAATCAGAGATTTAAGTGTATTGATTTTGCACATAGTGCAATCCTTTTGCCAGACCGTTTTAAAACTTAGTTGAAATCGTCAATATCATATGCACCAGGTTGCAGTTCCATACTTTCGTTTCCACCATTAATTTCGAGATGAATGTTGTTGTTAACTTCTGTGATATTTGGAATACTGTTATAAGTCTCTAGTCCTATCAGGCCAACACTATGCTCCCCATTACTTAAATCAGTCGATGGGAAGTAATTTGTGTGTAATACTGATGACCAATCATTTAAAGCCAGAGTACATGACATTGCATCTGAACCACAACTAACAGATGTACGCTTCTTCGTAAACATGAGGAGGAACATGATGCACAGATGGCCACATAAGAAAGTCATGGTACCAATGAAAATTGTAGAACACACTTCTTCTGCCAGTGAAGTATCATTGTAATTCTTCTGGCAGCTACAAGTCTCCAAATGAGGCGAAATAACAGACGTTACTTGTGTTTTTCTTAACATATGCCACCCAGTGGTTTCCTGGTGCCCCACCACATCTAAATGAACAATTTCACATTCTCCAGATTTCCACATAGTCTTCAGAAATGTATCCTACATAAACACACCATGGAATCTTGTAATGCTGAATTTTTTCCTGACAAACTTGGGCAGATCTGTATTTGTGAGTGGTTCATCTGGTAGGATAGCTAATGGGCTTGCATATTTCTTTCTTTTTTTACTTATGAAGAGACCTAGTCCTTTCTTGTATGGTTTCAGGCTGTCAGGTATAGTCCTTTTCCGATGGGTGCTGCTTCCAGCATGAGGTTATATCTTCATTTCTCCCTTAAGCTGCTCCTGTGGGTTCTTTCATTTTTCACTGTTCTGGCAATAGCCACAGCTAACCATTGGCTAGTCAACCCATCACTGTGTACACTGGTCAGTTGTACTATTTCACCATACGTCACCAGACCTTTGGGTGAATATTTTACTCTTTTTTAGGGTTTTAGGAAAATGAGGTTCAGTACACTTGGTGCTCTTTGAAATTCGCTGTCGCCTATGACATTGTTTTTTCTTGCAAACTAATAGGCTGCAAGCCCAACACTTACGGTTTTCCACTACTGACACCAAATATTTTTCTCTCCTAACATTGCTGTGATGGTTAATGAAACCGGCAATAACATCATCGTTGTTGTTGTCTAATTTCACTGAGAGTTCATCAAGAGATCCAGTAACTGGTCTAAAGGTTTCTTTCAGTGTCTGCTCTTGATCCAAATGTCGTAACCTTAGCAGCTGTAACTTCTCTGAACAGCCTTCCATGCAGCAATGACCTTATTCTTATTCGATATATTGTAAAATACGAAGCGGATTTCTTCAAAGGCTGCATCTTAATATATTTTGCTCAATCTTTACAATTAAGTCATATACTTTCTATTCAATTTCGTCAACCTTTACAACTGTGTTGTCTACTTTCTTTCTCAGAATGATGTAGGTGTGTCTCTAGTTCCTTGACCCTAGCACCTAATTCGTTGATAGACACAGAGGGGCTGGGCATATATCTCTATTTCCATAACTTTGAATTCGAGAGACTGAAATTTTCTATCCCTGTGCATGCACACACACACAACACACACACACACAAACACACACACACACACACACACACACACACACACACACACACACACACACACACACATCATCATCAGGGGTGATTCAACAATCTGTGCATATCCTTACAAAATCATTGAATAACATGTCAGTACCTACATTCACCTGGTAAATGTGTTTTAAATTCAAATTGTCTTGTTTGAAAGTTGTAATGAGATTTGCACTATCTCTCAGCAACAGTTTTAGGATTCTGAAGTATGTCTGACTCAAATATAGTACGTCAATACCCATGTGATGACCAAAACAGAGATATTGTAGAACTTGTACTTTGTTTTCCACAGTAACATCATCAAATATGAACACTGTGTTTTGCTTTACGTTTTCAGGCAGGAGGATTTGATTTCTTTGACTGAATGTCATGTATGTTACACATCTACACCATGCAGTGTCTTTTGCAGTAGCTGGTATTTTGATTGGATAAGTGTTTTTGAGGACAAACAAACATGCTCAAAATGGAGTCCATCTGGTTGTATTAGCAGCAACATGAGTACATTTGTTTTACCACAGCTGGATCGACCCACAATTATAGCTCTTATGTAGGTGGGAATGAGTATCCCATTCTCCTCCTCCTCCTCCTCCTTCTTCTTCTTCTTCTGCACCATCACAGGACCAGTCACTTACAAGAAAGTCCTGTTGCTTCACCTACCTTGCCATGATGCCGACCAGATCAGGTTTAGTGTACAATGGGCTTTTATAGAAAAATGAACACTGGTAATAATAACAATATATATAGCAACTTGGCGCAGTCATCTTTCCAACAGAGCTACCACAGCTACGTTATAATGAGAGGGTTATGAAATAAGAGATAACACACAGGATTTGTGATTATACATACATATATTTGATCCCTGTACTTACAGCTAAATGTTACGATCACGGTCTCAGTTGAACAACATTTGACAATGAGCAAAATATCGGAAATACACCCTGTTGACGACTGTGGTTCTGGAAATAGAAATATCAGTGCCATTCTTATGACATGATATACTCTTCCCTTTGCTATCACACTATTCAACGTCATATCCATACCTTTGTTACGAATGGACATAGTCATTTCCTTTGCACCCAACTGGAACACAAACACATACTTTATAAGCCTGATGCTCAAGACAAATCTATCACAAACCCCCCGACTACTAAGTATAATACTTCATCAATAACTGATCGCTGGCGACACGAAATAATGGTGACCGTAAATCAACTATGAGTAGACATGTCTCATAATTTTTTCTTGCGAGCGGCACCACCATGTCTTAGAAATAGATGTTTAATCGTCTTACAAATCGCTATATGTTAAAAAACCCGATCCAACAACTACTGCATGTTACTGTCACAAGCAGTCTTGGTTCTACATGTGCATACAAGTATCCATGTTAAAAGCTATACCAGTTTATAAATCCATATATGGCATTACCTACGAATGAGGTGGTTTTTTGTCCAGACAAATACTAAGGCAGTGATCGTAGGAGTGTATATTATCAGACCAGCAGTCCGGTTACCAGTAGCCCACAATGCAACCTCGTCATAAAATCGCTGAAGTGATTCGGCTAACGAATGTGGTACGAAACTGCTATTTGCAACCTCCCCTCCCTCCGCCGCCACTAGATATTTCTCCAGTATTTTTAACAATTCTGTCTCGATACAATGTCAGAGGTTCTGCGATACATCCACTGAGTTAAAGGCAGTGACTGATTGAGAAGGATCACAAACGGTATAGATGGTGTGCTGATTGAGGTCGTAAGAATTGTACACTAGCTTTTCAGATCTCCAGTGTTACGCTATCTGCTAGAAATGATGTCTATGATTTGGAATCAAGTCTTTCCATTCAACTACATACCTGCGTTGGATCCTATGGAGAAGTACTCTAATGATTACAATCACTAGTGAATCATATTTCTGGCACTCTCATACCTCGAAACGAGCCACCTTCCTTGGACCTATCTGCTACAGCAGAATTTCAACATGGTTTTCAATAGCCCCTACGCATCTTGCAACTACCCCTCAGACTGCAGTACCGTCCCTGCAGCTCTGCGCATGTGATTGTTCCAATGTAAGTTGGAACTGAGTAGAAGTCGGAAAAAACTGTATCTACCATCTTCTGCAACCTGTGCAGAAACAGTCGTAGCTGAGTTACTGTGACAGAACTGCTTTTTGATCATTCAACGGAAACGAAGCTTGCTCCTGCAACATGAGGTAGTATAAAAGATAGTAAAGGAACTGGGGAAAGGACGTGGATCTTGGTACCACATTGTGGTGCTTCTCCAAGCTGCAAGTAGGTACTATATTTCCACACCCCTCAGGTCCATTGACGTCTATCACCCCAGCATTCTATCATCGTTGTTCTGTTCCATCCACTAGAGAAAAATTACGAACTATAAAAGCTCCATTAACTTCATCTGATAGAGAACTCGGTAAGAGTTTTACCGCATCTCTCTCCTCCCATATATCGAAAACAAATACCGCATGTGTGCTGGCTTCAAACACATTTTACGATCCTATTAAATATGCAGGCGTTAATCCACTGCACAGACCACATTGAAGTTTCATCACCTATACTGTAGGAGGATGACTATATCCCACAGACTATACTGTAAGTCGCTAGAGACGCTCATGTGACCCTGTGTCGTTTGAAACAGTTTTTTATCTGCTATAACATGCTTTGTACACTGCCATACATTTTGTTTTTCCACCACGACTTCGAGATCTGTGTCAGGTTCTAAACTGACATTAACACATTCTGATCCACTACCTCTCAGAGAATAAAACTAGACGTCACACGGTGTAAATCATGTTGTTACTGCGCCTACCATAACACGCCACACACACAGGATGATTTTAAATAAGAGACAGTTACAGCTTAAGGAAAGTGGAAGAGTTTGGCGGCGTTGTAGAGAGTTTCCAAACTGCTGTCCAAAAGTGATTGACAACCTCTGCATTTAAACTCATCTGTCACAGTGACGGAATAGCTGATGGCTCCGCGTTCAGTTCCTCATATTGCAGTCATGTACACGATCACTGTTTCTGTGCTATCTGTCTCCAACTCAAACATGCGATGTCAGTCAATCATTATGTGGTAACCAACAGCATACCAGCGGATGGATGGGATGGAAAAGATACCCCCAATGTACTGAAATAATAAGCATTCCATTTGATTGTGTGAACAATTTTACCAATTTTACAGTAATTCCAACACCAACCAATGACGTGACAGCATGTTTCCCAATTTCAGTATCATAGCTAAACCACCCCTCCCCCACTTTGCAAGTATCATTGCGAATGTGGATAGATGACTGTGCTGTAGATCCACGCATTGTTAATTCTTGAACACATCCATCATCAAAGGATATCAGATAGCACTCTGCATGTCTCTAACACTTCGAGCATAGTGCACAATTTACGATTTATCTCTATGCTGATGGGAGTTACAGAGCATTCTCGCAGTCTTAGGGTAAAATTAGAGACTGAAAGACCCACCTCACACTGTCATTGACCAACCCGCCCTGCAGCGCCGTTACCAATATAATCTGCAATCGACCAGAAGTAGACCGCTACATTCCACATCTCGTGAATGAATGGAGCTTGCCGAGTCCTTGCCCATCCAAGTGCACAAGATTTCTCGAGACGCGCCCATGCCGAAGAGGTTAGAACTCCTTATAAATGTATAGTAACAGATTTGAAAGTGTTGTCATGTAATAGCAGACGGTGAAGATGAACAAAAAACGAGTGATTTTTATGTATGATGGAGCTCCAGGCGCATGGAGTTCGAAGCATTCTTATGTAAATCAACAAAGCTACGAATTTTAAAGTATTATTCCAGAGTCTAGGATCAGTACCTGGAAGGTATTGGTAAGAGAGATTATAAACACACATATTCCTAAGGCTACAATGTTACAGACTTAAAACGGGCTATAATGTTAGATCACTTGTGTTTCCAGCCTATCGTCGTATGGAATGTGGCGCTGTTAATATTCCAATGTACGAAATATATTTCAAGCGCATGACATACACCCTTCTTCCCAGTTTCTCTACGATAAACTATGTTATCGAACTGTAAAACGAAAAAACTACTTCCTTAAAACATTCGCTCTGTGTGATACGAGCACAATATAGCTTTCCAGAGATGTATAGTGTCCACTGTTCACATCCGATCACGCTTGAGAAATTATATTGTCCCTGCATCACCAATATATAAAATTATGGTTAGTAACGGGGAATACCTCTTACAGGGAAACAAATAAATGCATACTACCAGTATCTGACATGTGAAAATTACAAGTCATTCCGCCACTAACTCTGTAAACAGCACATCTGTCAAGCAGTTGTATACACAGGGGATTGCAGTGTCTCACAAACACCTATTGCTAACTTACTTATGAAACTGAAATATTGATTTTACACTTATTATGCGACAGGGGGATGGAGTATATCGCAGAAATCATAGTTTGTTTAGAGGAATGTGTCACATTTCATCACACATGAGATGGAAGTCCTCTGATGACCGACAGGTTTATCGTTAACGATCGCAAGTGGACAGTGCTTTAAATCACATACAGTGCACATGGCTGTATATGAGTCGAACGCAGGCTATGTCAGGCGACTGATGCATCCTGACAGAACAGTGGAAAGATTGACCTACAGCATCTTCCCCTTCTCTAGAATGCATCATCAGTCTACTATTAAATCGTACCTCATTACAGCTCCATCTCAATTGATCACCCCATCCACTCTCTGTCATCCTTTAATGCAGATGCATGTAAGTTTAGAGACGGATGATTCTCTGTCTTCCTGAAAAGCGTCAAATACAGTAATGAACTCATGTGATCACTGGTACCTCAATAGACGTACAGTATAATGCTGCCTTGACGGAAAAGAAATTGACTGCTTCCCTGATTCCCTTCGCTTACATGTTGACATGTTCTCGGTCTCATCTTGCTGCCGCATACTTGTTCCCATGTACAAATTGTTCTGCACGAACCAGAAGATATGCAAGTACTTCCTCAATTTCCCCACATTTCGATATATATTTGGAAAGTTTATACCTATTCCCCCATCATTTTCGCAATTCTATCGATTTTATGTCAGATCTATCCATGCAATCATGACATAACCCCTCATTCTGTGTTCTTAAATTGCTTGTAGATGTAGCACAACTGCCAACAACTAGTCCAAGTGCATTGATCAGGAGGTGTAGTATGGCACTGTACTCGATTGTGTCCAGTCACCTAAACATTTGGAAAGCGTTTGATCTGTTTTCTGTATGTCTGTGTATATACATGTGTCGTGGTAGGCTCCCAGGACCCAGTCCCCCCTCTGGTGGACCAAACTTTGATCATAGAACACGTGTTTGTATGTAGCGCTTGACTGGTCCACCTGTGAGCCATATCCCAGATTCGACATGAGGTGGATCCGGTTGTAAGTACAGGGATAAAAATGTATATGTGGCGGATTTCTTAGGATGATGATTCTACCTGTGCATGCTTGACGTGCAGCTCCAGTGACCTGTGCTGGGATGATTAATGTTCCACGTTAACAATAGGAGCTGTCCAAATGGAGAGGATTGTTGGAGTGTAGGAATGTAGATGACTTAACTGTATTGTCATCTAGACGGCTGAATAGCGAACTAATACTTAGTATGTGTTGGATAGCTTTTGTGATCGCGTGGAAATTTGAGAAGATTAAATATGGAGGTGTGTTTGTGCTGGACCGTTATTCCTTCCCATGTAAATTGTTCGGTTGGCTGCTTCTTCACATTTCGCATCTTTATTTAGTTGAGAGAACATCGATTATGGTGTATGCATCTAGCAGGTGGATGACACTTTTGCTGGTTCTCTAGACATGAGAAATACGTTAATTGACTTTGTAAATTATAGGGATGATTTGGAATCTGTTACATCACAGACATGGGTGATCAGCAGGATACTGCTGTGTGCTTGATATTGGGAAGTACCGTGATAATGGTATAAATTATGGCAAACCATGTGAAAATACAAGTGTTCTTGTAATCCTAGAGTCTGGAGATGGGTGTAGAATAGCAAGCAAGGAAACAGGTTCAGACCACGAACAGTATGCGTTTGTGCCGAGTGGGAACGAGCCTGAATTTGTAGAACAGTTGTGAGAGTGACTTTGGTCCACTGAGGGTTCTCTGTTACCCATTGGGGGCGGATTACCATCGAGCTCGCAGGTAAATATCTAGTGCTGTGAGGAGTGTATATGGTGCTGTCTGTCTTCGTGGTATATGTACGGATGATGTAAAAGGGCTGATTTTGTATGGCGCAGGATACGAATTGTGTGTTTACTACATCGAGACGGTATGCAGTGATATATTGCTGGGTTGGAGATCGGTTTCATGCTCTAATATCCAAGCTTCTGTCCTCAGTGGGACAGCAGAGTAATTGAGTAAGAGTTTTTCGGTATTTGACGATATGTAGGGGTACTTTGCAAGGTTTAATTGTCAGTGCAATTTGGCGATCTGTGTAAAATAGTTTTTTTGCCAGTGAAAGCCTTGTCTGCAGAAAGTAACGAAAGGTGGACAGTGCTTCCACACCAGTGGCATCTGTAATTCGGCGGCTAAATTCGATAAGAGCCAATCATAACACACAATTCATTCACAAGACATCCTTTGTGCTGGGATATAGGAGCACCTACGTAGCGGTGAGAACATTTGTGTATGTTGAAAGCAGGAAGGGTAACATGTGATGGATGGGGTACCACATTAAGATTTTGAGGAAGAATGCATTCGACATTATTCTGCGCTATTTTCGTAAACAGGTTCTCTTAGGACAAGAATTTCTGTCCATACAAGCCGTGACATCACGAATGCGCACATTAAGTATTTCTGGGGCACTATACAATTTCCGCCGGCCGGAGTGGCCGCGCGGTTAAAGGCGCTTCAGTCTGGAACCGCGCGACCGCTACGGTCGCAGGTTCGAATCCTGCCTCGGGCATGGATGTGTGGATGTGTGTGATGTCCTTAGGTTAGTTAGGTTTAAGTAGTTCTAAGTTCAAGGGGACTTATAACCACAGCAGTTGAGTCCCATAGTGCTCAGAGCCATTTGAACCATTTTATACAATTTCCAAGAGCTCGACTTGGTTCTTATTTTAGATAGCCATCTGGCTTCAGTATAACATTGAGGTCATTGCTAGATGTGTTTGCAATGCTATGTAGCTACGTGCAGTGATGTGTCAGCCACATGCCACGCATGTCCTGTCAGAATCGCTAGGGAGAAAGCAGCCTGTGCTATTCTGGAACGGATGTCTGCCGCGTCTGCGAGGGTGAGTTGCTCGGCAATTAGGTCTTCGCTTGACCACAGGTAGGGAGAGGGATCACACCAGCAGCGGCAAACACACGCGTGTGCATCACAGAGGACAACTTGGAGCTTATTTAGATAGACTTTAACTGTAGAGGTAACTTTGACATGTCATCAACAGCAGCGTGAGACTGATGGCTCGCGCTGGCTTGCGTTTGATGGTGGCTCACAGAGGGTTCAATGCCAGCGCGCCCTTGGAGTGTCTGTGCTCTGCAGACAGGTCTTCGCTCCCACCCAGTCGTGTCAGCAAGGGTGCCTAGGTGATCACTTATTTCGAGAGGAATTTCTCAGGTGTCAAGTATGAAAGGGATGCCGCCGCCTCATGCTTGAGGGGCCCGAACGGGCACTTATTATGGTTTGGCAGATGCTGGTGCATTCCAGCTTCTGGGAGCATGTGCGGTAGGTCCCTGTGCGGTCCAGTGGACAGGGGGCGGCGGGTTTGCGTGTCTATTGCATTATTTTGCAAGCAGGTCTGTAAGCTGTGCTATCCCTTATTTGAACAGCTTATGAGTTGATTTTGTGTCTGCACGTCAGAGTACTGCATTATTTAGGAGGAGTTCACATGTCTGTGTGCTGTGTACTGAAATTATTTCGATAATTTAGGAGCTGTTTGCATGTCTGTAGAGTGTTATTTCAATTACCAGTAGTTTACAGATCTGTAGGCTGTGTGGCGTGACCCCTAGCATGTCAGAGTGTGTGTTTTGTATCAGTGTGATAAAGATACTATCTATAATCCATCCCTAAATAAATTGTTCCAAAATAAATGAAGTACACTCCTTCCTGTCTCCAGCAGCCCAGAGTGGGCAGAGTCATTTTCTCCTCCATACAGCCATCTTGGGTTACGTCATGGAACAGATGACAGTGCCCTCTGATGGTGGTACTGTGTACTAGATCAGTTGGACTCTGGACCTTGTGGTGACTGCACTAGCTCCCTCCATTTTCCCCCGCCATCTTGGATTACGTCATAGACAGATGTCAGTGCCCTCTGGTGGCAGTACCATGTACTAGATCAGTTGGACTCAGGACTCCATGGTGACTACACTTGATGGTGGTAATGTCTCTGATTGTTTAAATAAATAGTGCATGCAAAATAAAGACTTATGTCCCACACATGTCGAGTCCTCTTCCCGCCATTTCCTAGGATGATGTGGTGGTCGGATGACTTTGGTTAGTAGAGGTAGCCCAAGTGACGTATTTTAACCACCATTTTCTTAGGTTAGTATAGGTGTGTTGCAGTGTCCTGATGGAATTTGAACTTCCTGCCATGGGGGCATGGCAGGGGGACGTTGCACTTTCCCACTAAAAGCCACCATCTCGGATAATGATACTTGCATCATTAGCTGATGTCATGCGCTGCTGCCAAGTCTACAGGCCGCCATCTTGGATGACGTCATCGCCGCCATCTTGGATACATCTGGCAACAATGAAGAGTGGGGTGGTATGAAGGTAACTCTACTACTTGTTTCAGAGCAAGAAAACCCCTTCTAAGACCTATAAATAAATATAAGAGACTTGAATGGGCTAGGAAACATCGTAATTGGACATTGGAAGAGTGGAAAAAGGTGTTATTCACTGATGAATCGACGTTCGAGATTTTTGGAACCAGATGGAGAATATTTCTTCGCCAAGTTGTAGAGGAAAGGGTAGCCCAACAGTGTGTTCTACCTACAGTTAAGCACAGTGGAGGTTCTATTAAGGTTTGGGGGTGTTTTGGCGGAGATAGAGTTGGCGACATTGTGAAAATAGAAGCATGTATGGATCAGAAGCAGTACCACTGCATACTCCAGTAGCATGCAATATGAAGTGGATTGCGCTTAATAGGGAAAGGATTCACCTTACAACAGGATAATGACCAAAAACATTGGTCGGCATACTGTACGAACTACATTGCATCAAAGGAAAAACAGAAAGTACTGAATGATATGGTATGGCTGTGCCAAAGCCCCACTTGTAATCCCATTGAAATGGTCTGCCATGAAGTGGACAGACGTATCAGGAAAGTTAATATATCCAGCAAGGGACATTTCTGAAATATTGTTAAGAATGTGTGGAATCATATAGATTCACGATACCTACACCTTGAGTTTGTGAGGCAGTCATTAAATACAAAGGAGGATACTTTGATGAAAGTAAAATATAGTGATTGTGATTGTATTATGTATGTGGAAATTAATATAATTATATTTTGCGAGAAATAACGTTTGATTTGTGTTGTAAATCTGAAATACCAGGGTGTATTGAAATTAATGAGCAATAGTATAGGACGACGTCATGATGCATTTGTCTGCAAAGTCAGTTGGATGTTACCGCCAAGTGCGAATTGCGCGCAGTTCTTCGGTTTTTGAACGCAAAGGGCACTGCGCCAATTGAAATCCATTGCCAATTGACGGAAGTGTATGGTGAGTTGTGCACGGATGTCAAAAATGTTCGTAAGTGGTGTAGAGAGTTTGCACTTGGTCCGACCGAAATTCACGGCGAACAAAGGAGCGGGAGACTGTCAATTTCTGAGGAGACAGTGTTGAAGGTTGAGCAAAGCATGCGTGAAGATCGGCGGATCACCCTGGATGATCCCTGCACCTTGGTTCCTGAGGTTTCACGAAGCTCCGCTCACAGAATTTTAACGGAAACATTGAACTACCGGAAGGTGTGTGCAAGATGGGTGCCACGCATGCTGACTGAGGACCACATGCGGCAACGAGTTGAAGCTTCCTGCGCATTTCTTCACCACCTTGCACCCGAACAGGACAACTTCCTGGACTCAATTGTTACGGGTGACGAAACCTGGGCATACCGTTTAACACCTGAGACCAAACAACAATCACGCCAGTGACGGCATCCTTCTTCGCCAAAGCCACGGAAATTCAAACAAACACAGCCTGCCGGTAAAGTCATGACAACCGTTTTTAGGAATCGGAAATGGGTATTGTTGGTCGACTTTTTGCCCACTAGGACCACAATTAACGCTGACATGTACTGTGAGACTCTGAAAAAACTCAAACGGGCAATTCAGAACTGGAGAAGAGGAATGTTGAGCAAGGGCGTACATATTCTCCATGACAACGATCGCCCACATATGCTCAGCAAACTGTTGCTCTCCTGCAACAGTTTCAGTGGAACATAATCGCCCATCCACCCTATCTATAGTCCTGACTTGGCGCCCAGTGACTATCACCTGTTCCCTGGGTTAAAAGAACATTTGGCCGGAAAGCGATTCAGCTGCGGAAATTCAAACAAACACAGTCTGCCGGTAAAGTCATGACAACCGGGTTTTGGGATCGGAAAGGGGCATTTGTGTCCGACTTTATACCCACTGGGACCACAATTAACGCTGACAGGTACTGTGAGAATGAAAAAACTCAAACGGGCAATTCAGAACCGGAGAACAGGAATGTTGAATAAGGGAGAACACATTCTCCATGACAAAGCTCGCCCACACAGCGCTCGGTAAACCGCTGTTCTCCTGCAAAAGTTTCAGTGGAACATAATCACGCACCCACCCTATAGTCCTGACTTGGCACCCAGTGACTATCGCCTGTTCCCTAAGTTATAAGCGATTCAGCTCCGACGACGAGGTGAAAGAAGAGGTTCAGAACTTTCTGAACAGCATGGCGGCGAGCTGGTATGCCATGGGCATACAAAAACTGCCACAGCGTCTACGAAAATGCATCGACATAAATGGTGATTATGTCGAAAAATAGCTATATGTTCAAGCTCTAAACTGATGTAAACCATTGTAGAAATAAACAGGTCTATGTACTTATAAAAAAATAGGAGACCTTACTTTTGGGATTACCCTCGTAAAAAGTATTATACCACACCTGTACCTATTAACAGTGTGCAGTGTTCCACAGTCACGTCAGCTATGGGCTTTTACTGTGGGGGGGGGGGGGGGGGGGGGGTTCTGTAGGCTGCAAAAATGTGCTTTTATTACAAAAGAAAGCAATGAGGATCATTACCTCAACCAAAAAAAAAACTGACCATCGAAAATCAATTTCTTTCTGGATTAGGACTTACGACTGTTTTCAGTCAATATATTTTCAACTGCCTTGTGCACAAATCATAAGACCTACAGAAAGTGAAATGAGTTCATCAACATAGCGCTCACTATAACGACAGTAAAGACAGGCTAACATCTCAATTAACTGAGATGCAGAATAGCTTCCCGATGGTGGCATTAAAATTATTTAATGCAGTATCTAAGGGTGTTCAGTCACTACCAATCGCAATTTGGGACTAAAATTGGTGTGTGCTAAAAGAGCAAACTTTGTACAGTATAGAAGAATACTTCTCCGGCCACAGAACAGTGTATACCTGAGCTGCAACTCAATGACTGAGAGCTACGGAATTACGTAGAAAAGAAAAGATAGAAGGAAAAAAATTACAGTCATAGCTCAGTCACTCAAAATGATTCTGAAATTTTACTTGTTAGAATGAAATCAGGCGATGATTCTTCTTCTCTGCAGGCTCGTGCTTTGCGGCAGTCTGTTAATCTGTACAAATAAAATGCCTCGTAATTTTGGGAGCGTTGTATAATCAGTCGGGAAACCTCAGATCAAGCGGATATTTGGCTTTGATGAAGCTTAACCTTCCGAAGAAGTAATGGAGCTCTTGGATTATTAAGTGCAGGTTCGTATCCAGTCTTTCGGAAGTCCCTTCTGATTAACAACTACGCAATATATCGATAAATATCATTAATTCTCAAATTTAAACTACACACCTTTTATTTGAAGAAGCCATCTATATATATTTCCTTTTAATCGTACAGTTCGTATCAGTTATCTTCTGTGATAAATCTCAATAATCAGATTACAGTTCTTCTAAACCAAGCTCTGGCTAATCGGCACGAAGACAATCTCGGAAGCCCCCGTTCTTTTTTTCCTAACAACCACCAGAGAGAGTACTACAAGGAATACTTATGCGCTCATGGCATAGCTATTGTATGAGCTACTTTTCGCATGGATTCTGCGAGTATAAAGATAGAAAATTAGTAAACCTCATTCAAGGGTAGAATTGTATCAGAATAATTAATAGAATATAAAGAGATATTACCAACAGTCGATAATGTCACTGTTGCAAACAATTGATGAAACACTCTGGTTGCGCGAGAGAAAATTATTATAAATTTTAGATTTTTCATTATGCCTTCTTTACCAGGAGAATTAATTTAAGAATTTTAACTAACGTTTTAAGAATAGCAGTTTGTGTGTTTCATATTATGGACATAATTGTTGAAATATATTTCCATAAATATTCATGAGAGGATGAAGAAGATTCTGCGATTGGATGATTTGTTAAATGAACATACGTCATCATTAATGATATTTATTTACAAGTGGATCTATAAATCAATTAATTATAAGAATAATGAAAATTTTTCAAATTATTCCTTTTGTGGAGTCAGTGTCATATGCCTATGTTTAAAATTTTTCATCAGGTGTAAACTTAAATTTTATTCATAATTTCGTAATTGAAAGCAAACCTCGGACAGTTTCAATGCAATACTTCCACCTGCACTATAACAAAACGAAGATTAGATTAAAAAATTTTTGAGAGGGATACATTCGATAAGAGCTACAACAAAATTTAAATGCCCACAGTCTATTTGGCAATGTTTTGGACCATCAGCAGTTGTAATGCAAAACAACTTTGCTATTGAGGACTACAAAAAATTTCGCTATTGTCAGGAATGATGGATGTTCCAGGCTAGTACAGATGGAAGAATATAAGAATCGACTCCGATTTTGAGTTCAGCGATGAAATATGGACTTCGTTGCCTTAATACACTCTCTTCCAGGGATTTACTCAGTCAGAACCTTTTCTTATTCCATTTTAAACCTGTTTCATATTCGCGTCCCGGACCTTATGCTCCTGAGATCATCTTCCTGTTTCTACGGCACATTACCAGCTTCTATCCTGTACCATAAGCCATCGCCTGTCCTCCGTGCCGCCTCCACCAAACGCTGTACGTCGCCTACCCGGTGTCCGTACCCAGTGTTCCTGTTCGATCGACTTCACAACGAGATCGCCGGCTACATCGTCGAAAGAAGAATTTTGAAAATATTTTTTTGAGCAATATTGTAAAATTTTTTTTGGCTATGAGGCACTTTTCCTTCGATCTAATCTATAGAGCTTCTATATATTTCAAAATTACTGGATTTAGGCTTTCCTATCTTCTTTAATACCTGAGCTGGGGTCTATTCTTCCGGGTTTTCCAGGATTTCCCTGTGAAGGCCAGTTCCCAAATGGGTAGACCTTTTTCGTAATTACACCAATCTACATCTTCCCTGGTTATGTACTCGGGATGCGGGTATACCCCGGTACATGTAAAAGCTACAGCTTAGGTATTCTCGTAACTTATTGTTTTAACATTTTACCCATACTCTCTATAATAAATTTCTACTAATTCAAAATATTCCTCTTTTGAATAAACAACCCAACAAATTTTTTTCTGTTAGCTCGCAAAGTGTATTATCATTAACTTTGCTCGCTGCGACGGGCAATTGTAATATCTCTTTATATTCTATGAATTATTCTGATACAATTCTACCCTTGAATGAGGTTTACTAATTTTCTATCTTCATACTCGCAGAATCCATGCGAAAAGTAGCTCATACAATAGCTATGCCATGAGCGCATAAGTATTCCTTGTAGTACTCTCTCTGGTGGTTGTTAGAAAAAAAAGAACGGGGGCTTCCGAGATTGTCTTCGTGCCGATTAGCCAGAGCTTGGTTTAGAAGAACTGTAATCTGATTATTGAGATTTATCACAGAAGATAACTGATACGAACTGTACGATTAAAAGGAAATATATATAGATGGCTTCTTCAAATAAAAGGTGTGTAGTTTAAATTTGAGAATTAATGATATTTATCGATATATTGCGTAGTTGTTAATCAGAAGGGACTTCCGAAAGACTGGATACGAACCTGCACTTAATAATCCAAGAGCTCCATTACTTCTTCGGAAGGTTAAACTTCATCAAAGCCAAATATCCGCTTGATCTGAGGTTTCCCGACTGATTATACAACGCTCCCAAAATTACGAGGCATTTTATTTGTACAGATTAGCAGACTGCTGCAAAGCACGAGCCTGCAGAGAAGAAGAATCATCGCCTGATTTCATTCTAACAAGTAAAATTGCAGAATCATTTTGAGTGACTGAGCTATGACTGTATTTCCTATCATGAATGATTGATTGCTCGAACGAATTGAGAGCTACGGAATTACGTAGAAAAGAAAAGATAGAAGGAAAAAAATTACACAGTGTGCAGTGTTCCACAGTCACGTCAGCTGTGGGCTTTTACTGTGGGGGGGGGGGGGTTCTGTAGGCTGCAAAAATGTGCTTTTATTACAAAAGAAAGCAATGAGGATCATTACCTCAACCAAAAACAAAACTGACCATCGAAAATCAATTTCTTTCTGGATTAGGACTTACGACTGTTTTCAGTCAATATATTTTCAACTGCCTTGTGCACAAATCATAAGACCTACAGAAAGTGAAATGAGTTCATCAACATAGCGCTCACTATAACGACAGTAAAGACAGGCTAACATCTCAATTAACTGAGATGCAGAATAGCTTCCCGATGGTGGCATTAAAATTATTTAATGCAGTATCTAAGGGTGTTCAGTCACTACCAATCGCAATTTGGGACTAAAATTGGTGTGTGCTAAAAGAGCAAACTTTGTACAGTATAGAAGAATACTTCTCCGGCCACAGAACAGTGTATACCTGAGCTGCAACTCAATGACAATGAAAAAAGCAGCAACTCTGCTATTTTACTACTCTAGTTTTTAAAGTGTAGTACCCACTTTAGTATCATACCTTAAACTGCAATTTTTTAATAACTTTAATGTGATAATGTCATCATAGAAATTGACACTTTCTGATCAGCCATGGCTGGTGAATGACAAAGAATTGGTAATAAAGGTAATAAATGAAAGGAAGATTGCCAATTTTATTGGCATGCAAAGCAAGATGAATTTCTACAAATTAAAGAATAAGCAATAATTAGTTGATTTCAAAATTTGCGGAAGAGACAATGGATTTCTATACCATAGCACTTGTTTTCTTATAGAAAAGGGCTGTTTCTTTTAATAAGTATCAAGTACTTGATTTGATGACGCTATGTGGAACCTCAGACTGGGTATTGATTGAAAGCACTGTTATATAACTGACTACAGCTGGGGTGAAGATTTCATCCGGTAACTGTTTTCAGGAATATATGTATCTGAAGAGTTTTTTAAAAACTAAGCATGACTCAGAAGAATGGAAGTCTAAACATTCCTTGGAAGAAATGTGGATCTACTTTTTTAAGGAAACCGAAAATCCTGAACGCAGATGACAACTGCTGAAATCATGCGAGTATCTGTTTTCTATTCACCCACACAACGCCACTATGGAAAGTGTATTTTCGCTGATGTCGGCTCAGAGGACTGATGAATGAAATCGACTGCCGCCATCGGCTGTGGAATCAGTCTTAAAGTGCCTGCTTAACTGCAAGCTGACTTGCATGGAGTTTTATAAATACGTAAAAGGGAAAAAGAGACTTGCTCAAAAGGTGAAATCTTCCGGAAAATATGGTGTAACTGTTTCTGCCGCAACAAGTTCCATGTAGTTGTGTTCTAAACAAAAAGTAATTACATTAAATAAATTTTTACTTCATTTCTATACCCCCATCTGAAGGGTGTCCCGATGAGGTCCCAACAAGATATGGTAGCCCTACTCATTGGAGCTTTTTTTGGTCGAGGAGATGTCTCAGTGTGTCACTCCCCACTTGGCTGCTTCGTCTCAGGATCATACTAAAAAAATACAGGATTCATCACTTGTGATCATGCGACGGAACCATTCGTGGTCACTGGCAGTCCTCCAGAGACGATCAACCCGCACGTTTGTTCGACTATCCTTGTGGCACCATTTTGGCACAAACCATTCCCATGTGCAAATCTTCTGTCAAAATTTGACGTTTGGTGAAAGTGTTTAACAGATCAGCCATCAGCCATATTGTTAAACATCCGTCTGGTCTCACAGAAGGAAGGACACGTTTGAGGTATTCTTCGGTTTTTGAATTTGAAGGTCTCCCTGAGCAAGATTCATCCACAACGTGTTCTCGGCCGTTCTATTTTCGTAATACACAACAAAAACACAACTTCGCTCTAAAAAATCACGTGACTGCTGTACGGAGGACCGAGCATCTGGAGGGGATGAACACACCCGTCTATACAAGTACAACAACACAGCGGTGCAGAAAGCTTGCAATGTTGTCAGTCTTATTACTTTTCTCACACACTTCATAATCACCCAGAGATCGCCTTTTAATTAATTTTCCATTTTTGCAAACAGTCTTAATTATTTATATTACGAATGTAAGGCATTTATGTTTACGCTAACATTAAAAACATCAGATACATTTTAAATCCGTCTGTACCACTATTCTTCTTTCACTTCTGGTGAAACAAAGTAATTGGTAAATTCATTTCACACTTCCTTGACTGGCGGTGCCTAATTATGTGAGTTAGCGGTTGCGACAGTACATTTGCTTCGGACCATCTGTTTTCCATACTAAAATTTGCGGAAGATGTTTCTGAAAATTGAGAAAAATTGCGGAAGTCGATTCGCTGGGGGTGGTTCCACGTTGCATACAGAAGCAGCGTCAGCAAGCGACTTGCGGAAGTTTGGGCCTACTTGCTAGTGGAGACACGCCTATGTTGACTAAGAAATTTTTTCAAAATGGTTCAAGTGGCTCTGAGCACTATGGGACGTAACATCTGAGGTCATCAGTCCCCTAGAACGTAGAACTGCTTAATCCTTTCACTGCGCATTTACTCTCAGCGGCTCCCGCCCTGTGCGCGTTATTTTCACCCGGTGCGTATGTGTATACGACTGTAGCAGTCTACCGTTATTATTGAGATAAAAATGATACGCAAAATCCAGTATTGTCGGTGTAAATCGTTTCCTTTTTTTAAATCTTTGTTCAGAAAGTCTTATTTTGTTCTAAAAAGGTACTTTATTAGGAGAAAACAATACAAAACATATTACATTAGTAATACTTCAAAGTGTGATATCTCTCGAAACAAAAATTCAAACATAAAGGCACATTACATTTTACACAAATGTATCTTGTGTCACTTCGTTTATCATGTTTTGCACATACAATACACCTTCTCTGGGCGGCCTTCTTCTTTGAAGTTCCTGGGATTATGGAGATAAAGTGGCGCTCGGTTAGGCGTAAGAGATTGTCACCATCAGCCGATCTCCTTCCACGACTTCCCTCTGTTTGCGGTTTGTGGTGAATCTCTAGGATCTCCTTGATAAGTTTCTGTTGAAAATCAGATACTGAAATACACTCCTGGAAATGGAAAAAAGAACACATTGACACCGGTGTGTCAGACCCACCATACTTGCTCCGGACACTGCGAGAGGGCTGTACAAGCAATGATCACACGCACGGCACAGCGGACACACCAGGAACCGCGTTGTTGGCCGTCGAATGGCGCTAGCTGCGCAGCATTTGTGCACCGCCGCCGTCATTGTCAGCCAGTTTGCCGTGGCATACGGAGCTCCATCGCAGTCTTTAACACTGGTAGCATGCCGCGACAGCGTGGACGTGAACCGTATGTGCAGTTGACGGACTTTGAGCGAGGGCGTATAGTGGGCATGCGGGAGGCCGGGTGGACGTACCGCTGAATTGCTCAACACGTGGGGCGTGAGGTCTCCACAGTACATCGATGTTGTCGCCAGTGGTCGGCGGAAGGTGCACGTGCCCGTCGACCTGGGACCGGACCGCAGCGACGCACGGATGCACGCCAAGACCGTAGGATCCTACGCAGTGCCGTAGGGGACCGCACCGCCACTTACCAGCAAATTAGGGACACTGTTGCTCCTGGGGAATCGGCGAGGACCATTCGCAACCGTCTCCATGAAGCTGGGATACGGTCTCGCACACCGTTAGGCCGTCTTCCGCTCACGCCCCAACATCGTGCAGCCCGCCTCCAGTGGTGTCGCGACAGGCGTGAATGGAGGGACGAATGGAGACGTGTCGTCTTCAGCGATGAGAGTCGCTTCTGCCTTGGTGCCAATGATGGTCGTATGCGTGTTTGGCGCCGTGCAGGTGAGCGCCACAATCAGGACTGCATACGACCGAGGCACACAGGGCCAACACCCGGCATCATGGTGTGGGGAGCGATCTCCTACACTGGCCGTACACCACTGGTGATCGTCGAGGGGACACTGAATAGTGCACGGTACATCCAAACCGTCATCGAACCCATCGTTCTACCATTCCTAGACCGGCAAGGGAACTTGCTGTTCCAACAGGACAATGCACGTCCGCATGTATCCCGTGCCACCCAATGTGCTCTAGAAGGTGTAAGTCAACTACCCTGGCCAGCAAGATCTCCGGATCTGTCCCCCATTGACCATGTTTGGGACTGGATGAAGCGTCGTCTCTCGCGGTCTGCACGTCCAGCACGAACGCTGGTCCAACTGAGGCGCCAGGTGGAAATGGCATGGCAAGCCGTTCCACAGGACTACATCCAGCATCTCTACGATCGTCTCCATGGGAGAATAGCAGCCTGCATTGCTGCGAAAGGTGGATATACACTGTACTAGTGCCGACATTGTGCATGCTCTGTTGCCTGTGTCTATGTGCCTGTGGTTCTGTCAGTGTGATCATGTGATGTATCTGACCCCAGGAATGTGTCAATAAAGTTTCCCCTTCCTGGGACAATGAATTCACGGTGTTCTTATTTCAATTACCAGGAGTGTATTTCGTCCCGTTTGAGTTTTATATAATGCATGCACATTGAGCAGAGACAGATCCACCAAATGCAAAAATAATTTTTTATACTATTTTACAGTTTTTCGTACACATTCTACTGAACTTAGCATCATGTCGCTCCTGTCGACAGCCCCCATATTTTCAGTGTAGCTTACGATGCAAGTTGGTTTTGTTTTTGGTCCATTCGTGGTTCTGTCAATTTTGTCAGTCGCTGTAATTTCGCTTGTATGAGGAGTTGAAAGCATCCTCACTTCCCGCTTGTCCTGCCACTTCAGAGCAAGAAGTTTATCTGTTGACATAAACTCGATCTCGCCTTTTCTAAGTTTTTTTGATAAAGCAGGCATGCCTTTGCGGTTTGTTCTCACAGTTCCACAGACATTAGTCACTCTGTCATGCAAATAAGAAAATAACATTGGGCTAGTGTACCAATAGTCAACATTTAATGTGTGACCTTTACCAAGGTAACGTTCAAGTAAAGTGAGAACAATGCTTCCAGGTATTCCAACATTTACACCAAAGTCAGTTTCTTTTTTTACACCTGTTGCTGCACCCACATAAATAATAAAGTCAAGAATATAACCAGTTTCACAATCACATAACACAAAAATTTTTACATCAAATCTGTGGCGTTTGGAAGGAATCCACAGCCTGAAGAAGACACGACCTTTGAAGAGAACTAAACTTTCGTCAGTGCACAAATTTTTAAAAGGATAGAAAGCACCTGGAAATACTTTTCTTAAGTGGTCCACAATTCGACGTAATTTCCAGATTTTGTCATCTCCAGGGTCCTTACTGTTATCAGCAAAATGTAACATTCTAAGTAACAGAAGATATCTATCTCTCGGCATGATTTACGCAAACATTGGAGTAGACAGTAACTGTTCATTGGTCCAATAACTGTTTATTTCATATTTTCTCACTTGAGCCATCAGAAAATTTACAGCAAGGAAACAGTAAACTTCGTCACTGTTTGTGTTTTTCCAACGTCGCAGGCTTGATTTTTCCCTGGCATCATTGCAAAGGTGTTCATATATAAATTACATTGCTCAGCTATGTAGCTCACAATTTCTTGGCTAAAAAAAACTTGGAAGCAGTCTTATACAGTACATAAATAATCTAAATTGACGATTTTGCAACCGGAACCACTGTTATCGAAATTGTACACTTTAGGGTCTAAATCAGAGTCTTTCCATCTGAAATCAACTGTTTTGTGTCTCTTAAGAGATTTTTCAGGCATACGCTAAGGGTCTTCTTCGGAATCGGAGAAAGAATCGACGATAATATCAAAATCTGGATCTGCATTTATTGGTTCAACGTTTGTTGGTTCACAAATAGTTTTTATATTTGTGGTGACAAATTTATCTGCCAGCTCGTCGTCGTCATTATCTGTCCACCAATAATCAGCTGGATTAGGCATGATGATGTCCTCGTCGTCACTTTGGTTTAGAATACTCAGCAGCTCATCGTCTGTAAACGGACGGTAACGTCGCGTCATTTTATTCGGTAACGCAGAAACGGCCGCACACAAACTAGGTAATATAGCGATACGAATGAGCTCAGCAGAAAGAGAATTCAGCATTCAATAGTCGTTCAGGTATTTCCTAGTAGTCCAACAATTAAAATGCATACTTGCGCAACAATTACCTCCGACTCGTTGGCCCGATTGTCGGTGTTATACGTAACTATACGGCTGTAGCAGGGAACCGCTGTAAGTATTTTTATAGCAAATAGTATATATACGTCTGGAGCACTGAAACGATTAGCGTATATTTACGTCTGGAACAGTGAAAGGGTTAAACCTAACTAAGCTAAGGACATCACACACATCCATGCTCGAAGCAGGATTCGAACCTGCGACCGTAGCGGTCGCTCGATTCCAGACTGAAGCGCCTAGAACCGCTCGGTCACCAAAATGCTCACACAGTAGATAATGCTGCTCTATGTAATCCAACCACAGTCTCCATTCTATTACAATAAGTGAACTGTGGAGAAATGAGGGTGGCTACGGTCCAGTATCCTTCATGTTCCGAAGTATTTATAGCGCGCAGCCAAATGAAAACGAAACAGAGGGAAGAAAAGTAAGCAAACTATTTATTATTTCAAAAGTTATCGCCATAACTACTGATACATTATTTAATCATTTAATTTTGCCTTCATGGAAAAACGTTTGTGGTTGCCTTCAGACACATTGTTGTACCCAGGCGTACGCCTTTTCGTCCGAAGCAGATCGATAGCCACGAATGTCTTTCTTCAGGGCGCCAAAAAATGGAAATTGCGTATGGAAAGAAGGAGGATTCCATGGAGGATCTGTGAGGGCTTCCCAACGCAACTTCTGCAGCTTAGTCGAAAGAACTTTGACAAGACGTGGGCGGGCCTGGGAAGCCCTTACACATCCTTCGTTGTCCCCATCCCTCCCCATGCGACTTCCACATTTTTGGTGCCCTAAAGAGAGATATTTATGGTCGTTTGCTTCGGATGGAGAGCTGTATGCCTGAGAAGACTGTGGTTCCGTACGCAACCGCAAACATTTTTCCATCTTTACAATGGGATAAATTTATTAACAGTTACGGGGATTACTTATGAAATAAAATACAGTCTACTTACTTTTTTCCATCTGTTTCGTTTTCATTTGACTATGTCTTATAGAATTAACTCAAACATCACTTGACTACAACGCTAGCATACAACGACAACCACCGGATCATTTTTCTGCCGATCTGTGTAAACGCTGAGCATTGAAAATCTTGCGCTTGCTGCTGAGTCAAACTGAACTATTTCCCACAAGCGTAATTGCTATACGTTTCGGAAGACAAGTCTGAAAAGTACATAGCGCTTATATTACATAAACGAATTTTTCACACAGGCATTATAAAGGAAATGAATACAAAAATGGATTTCTGTGAGCAGATGCGCAATTTCTTTGCTTTATTTTATTCATAGCGTTTCAGTAAAGGCAGTCGATCCTTTTATATCACGTTCGATCAGAAAGAATAAATTACATACTATAAAATGAACAATCCGAGTGTGTCTTTTTGTTAAGAACAGTAAATTACAACTTTCGTAGAAAGGGAACGTGGTGAACAGTTTAGCGGCGGAAGTTGGACCTGTGGTGGAAAAATGATTCATCTGTGGAAAGGTATTTGCTGTAACGGTTATTACACTTGAAAACGTCAGCAAATGAATTAATGTTCTATGTTTCATGGCAAAACTATCGTTGAGATAAGAGGAATAAATCTCGCACGATGTGCACTTGATTATGCTAACCGGAAAGCAGAAGATATCCTGTTCCAGACTCGGTTCAGTGCAGTTACTAGTAACGGAACGTGAACCTGAAAAGTATTGTTATAATAGATTCGATCTTTATTTTCTGTTTTCTCAAAATGTTGATAATTACTACGATTTTAAAGCGAACGATGTCAAAACCCATTTTTTATCTAATAGTCAGACAATGTGAACCTTGTTCCTTGATATATGAATACCATAATCTTAGCATGGAATTATAATCGTTGGAACAACTTTGTTAAAATTCTCTGATTGCTTACAGTTCTTTGGACTCACAACCACGTAAATTTCAGTTTTCAAAATTTTAGTGTAAAACCATTCAAACTTCTAAATTATGGTTGATTACGCTGTTATCAAATTTGAATGAACATTCCGAACAGGTTTATCTACGAAGATGATCTCTCAGTGAAGTGCTATTGAATTTTTCTCTTTTCTAACTAATCTACGCTTTACACGCCAGACTTCATAAGCAACGAAGGGACCATGGCAAACGAATCGGAGAAGTTATTCCTGCTCGAGGTTCTAGTGGACAAAGTCGTTGTTCAAAAGACGGGAAGCCTGATGGAACGACTTGAAAGCCAGAACGACTGGGGAACAGGAGAGCTGTGTGTAACATTCCAGTTTCTCGACTATCCACATCTGGAAATCTGCGAGAAGGATTTCGCTTCAAAGACGGAAGAAAAGTCCGACACCAAAACGAGCTTTAAGAGTGGTAAATCGTGCCTTTTCGCGGTTCCCACAAGCCAGCTCGATGCGTTACCAGAGGAATTCGCCTTAAACGTCGGAGTGTTGCGTAAGATGCCAACAGGAGTGTTGCCTGACAAACTTCTAATTGCTCAAACCAAATTAGAACTTATAGAGCCTCTTTGCAGCATCATCAAGGATTGTACGTGCAGGGGAAATGTGAGATCCACTTTCTTAGAGTTTGTACTTCTCTTTTGTGAGGTATCCCGATTAGAAAATTAATGCTACATTTGTCTCGAACAGGACGTGCCGGTATCAAGAACAATCAAGGACTGCTTCAGCCTAATGGACCCAGCTGGTACGAAGACAATAGGTTCAATCTGCGTCTTCGTGAGACTCACCTGCTGTGGCAAGTCCATTGTGACGCAGTTTCAAGTGGGCGGAGAAACTGAGGAAGCTACCCTGTTCAAGGGCAATGAGAGCAACAAAGTGTACCAGTTCACCAATGTGGACGGCGCAAGTGGCCCCACCTGCCACCCGATCTGCCCCTGGCTTTACCAGCTTCAGCAGATGCAGAGGCAGCAGACATGCACCTGTTCGTGCACGGTAAACACTTACAGATAAGTCCACAATCAAATTCAAAGCATAGACGTATGTTACATATATACGTGGATCTAAGAAGTGTATCTATTATTTGAAATCGTATTATTTTCCACGTAGCATAATAGAGGTGCGTTTACACGGCCTATATTTTACAGTTTCAATATGTGACCGCAAGAACACTGCCTCCAATGTTGGTGTACTGTGGCTGCAATACACAGCAATTTCTCGGTATGGCTGGACAATATTGCTGACGTTGCAGATAGCAGCCGTAGTATTGTCGGAGTTGTCCGCCAAGGATTCGTATTACAGGGCAATATCCCTCTCTGTCCCTGTCTGTAAATACTTCCCTTTGGCTTTCGCTTGTGTTTCCTACTTCTCTCAACGACAGCGCTGAAGTCACGTTTCTGAGCGAAAACAATATCGTTTCGGTTTTTGTTTTTTGGAAGTCTGCACGCTTACTTACAGCCACCTGTTTTGTTAGTTATTATCGATTGTTGTGAGTTTGTCGTGTATGGCACTGGAGAAGTGGGTGAGCAAACGAGAAAATTGTGGATTTCATTAACGTTGCCCATCTACAACCAGAGATACGAGAGGTCGAAGGTACAAAGATTGCAGTCTGACAGTTGGTAAGTCGTTACCGGTAAGCTTGGAGTAAAGCCTGATGGAGCGCACAAAATGTTCCAAGCATTAGAACCTATGTCAAATGCGAGGCGAAGAAGTTACAGAGGAAGAATGGAAGCTCGGGTGACTCTTCATCCACACTGTTTGGGTTTTATGCCATGGGTTTCTTCTCGAGACATGCTTGAAGCAGGAATTGATAGTGTAAACCGTGGTGTGTGGTGATGAACAAAAATAAAATATAAAAAAATAGTATTCGTATTTCAAATTTGAGTCCTTCTACTAAAGCATTGTGGAACCGAGAGGCTTGTTGATGAATAGTAGACTTTAAAGCAGTGCATATACATTAAATTTCTGTACGAATTACCAATAACTAAAACCCGAAGGACAATTGCCAGTTGGGTTGTAACTGGTATACACTCTCATTTTTGTATAGCTTTTAGCATTTGTCGGACAAATTGCTTGTATGAGGTATTCGAAATCGTATTCGTCATTTTGGTAAAATTATCGAAAAAGTATATATCCAGCAGCAGTTCACGAATTAAATTTTCTAATGCATCCCTTTTACTTAAAAAAATACGCATCCGTAAAGTCAGATTTCTCACTTCCACTATAACTGGCGTTTGTATACTTTGTGATAATAGTGTGGCCCCGTGTTAACACTTATGGCCCAGAAATGTGTTTCTGCCGGCCGACAGTGGCTGGTAGTGTTGTCCTACATGTGCCTAAAATGTTGACGGACAGTGTTGGGATATATTGTCGGTAATATGCAATTTTCTTGCCCATTGTAAACTTATCTTTCAGAATGACTGTTCCGCAAAAAAATGTGGAGTGATACTGAGTTTCCGGTTTAGCCCCCGGCTTCGATCAGTAATGTGATACTTGGTGCGCACATTGAATTGTTATGTCTCTATAGCCTTAGGGGTAGGGTTACCATAGTCTGAAACCCTAAAATGAAGACACCCTACATTGAGTTGATCAACACCCTTTTAGTGCGGTTCTGGCCTGGGAAAACATTGCTGACGTCATATCACATGTAGCGGAGTTAGAATTTTTCAAAATAAAAAAGTATGATTGTCGTACGTCTTACCTGTAGCGTAACTTGTGTGATTGGCAGTAATTTGTGATGTTTTTTGGTATTAAATAAGAATGCACGATTGTCATCAAACAGTGACTGCCACGTAGCTATCGAGATCCGGACTAATCCTTTTCGACTGCCAAATGAAACATTATTAGTTCTATTTTAGGTTGTCAAATTGCTATATCACATATGAAACAAACAAAATAGAAAATGTGACACACATCACACATGCGAACATTGCTTTCGAAACCATGTCCTGGGCGTATTTTTTACTGGACTGAATATTGTTTAAAGATTTCTTTTGTTGACACAAAAAAATTTAACGCATTTTACCATTGTCGCCCCTTTTGCAGATTCAGATGCCATTCTTTTTCTCTCCTTTGTCCACTGTGCCTGTGTTATGGAGAACGACTTCTCAACACAGGCGTTATGGGCTGGCGTTGTAGAGAAGAATTGCACAAAATTAATTCACTAAATTGTTCTTCACTACTACACAATGTACTTGCTGCATTGCTTATGGATTGGTTCAGATTTTCCATCATATGTGGCTACGTTCTTTCTTTAAATTTGAAAACTCATGAAAACGTTTTTCATCATCAATTTCTATAACTTTTTTACAACAAAAATTGAATAAATTCTTCCACATCAGTCCATGATGATGTAATTCAATACCGGAAGTAAAAAGAGTACATATTGTTGACTACACGAGTAGGAAACAAAATTCAAAAGATCTTAATTCCTCAAAATTAAAAAATGTGTGCATTTGCAGAAATCTTAACACTGCATGCAGACGCCATCTTAAACTTTGAAAATATTATCATGTCCTCATAAATACGAACATATTCTAGGTAACCCTTGAGAGAGCCCCACACGCTTTGACGGATGCTGTCGGTATGGCCTGCAATAGGTCGCTAAATTCGGCACCGCTGCAAATAAGCAATTTGCCAAACAATTTCTACCAGTAGTCGCCCGCCATGTGTCGTGAAGTTCTTCTATGGAAAACGAACTACTATGTTATCAGCTGTGGCAATTAATCACACGCCCACGAAAGTAGCAAAAATAAATAAATTAAGAAATGAAATAAAACAAAAACAAAAAATTGAAGCTATTTTGAAACGCTATAGGGCTTAAGACTATTTTACAAGGTACATAATATTTTTTATTGGCATCAGGTATGTTGTATACAGATCTCCAGTCAGCCTGTATTTCGCAAACACACCTTAAAACCCTCAATTACTGTCTCATCTGTTAGTCCTATAGTTCAACTGCAAGTATTTACACAATGATTTTCAAGTTTCGATGTATCTATAGAAATATTATCAATAGCAGCACTGGTGATAGTTATGAAATGAGAGGGAACCAGAGAAAGCAAAAATCTGCTCTAGAGCGGCACACTTGCTTCCTTTAACCCTTTTGTATTGTTCTATTGATTTACCGTTCGCACACCGCCTATATCTCACTTCGCAGTTTTGAACTTCTGTAACGCCTTCATCTGTCCATTCCTGTTATAAGACACAGATTTCCTCATCCATGAGATCTTCACATGCTACACCCCGCGGCTGGTATTAAGGTATTAGGCAGTTAAACAGTAATCGTGCATTCGTCCAATGCTGTTTCTTCCAGAAATTTTTGTGCTTGCCTTGAAGTGACCGTTTCAATCAACAATGTACCATTACGAAGCCTTTTTATTGATTTCAGACCACTCGTAATGCCATCCAGACCTTTCTGAATGTAGAATTGCGACACATTAGCAAAGGTGCCCTCGGCGTGTTAACTAGCACAAAAACATTTTGACACACCTGTGTCCTGTTACAACAACTGATTCTGCATTTCTGAGTACGCTCAGGAGACGTTCTCTCAAGGCTTCTCCTGTTGGGATGGGTATGAGTGCTCACTAGCTAGGCAACGGATGTCCAGCCAGGCAGAGCCTCGCTTGCCATGCACAGCTGTAGTGCGGTAGGTTCCCCAGAGGTCGCCCGCTTACGACTGTTCTGCCTCAACAGCCATGCATCCCATCAGCACGCAACACAACTTAGGATTGAAGTTATTTTTAGAGAGATTTTTACCATCTTCGCGACCCAGGTGGTTAAGCCAAGATCCCTGGCCCCAGTGACGAATAGAGTGAATGGAAAGCTTGAACCAACACCCACATTCATTCTAACTTTCGATACACAAGACCTGCCCAGCCACATTAAGGCAGGTTTCTTACGTTTAACAGTTCGCCCTTTTTTTGCCAGAGGCTCAGTTACATAGGCTTCTCAGACTGACAATGTGCAGCCATTGCCCCCAGCAGCAAATGTTCCACCAGCACCGACTGGTACACTCATTCAGGGACTGTCTTGTGTTTTCAGACCAACAAGGGAAAGCCGCCACAAAGGCCAAGTCAAAGTCCTGTGGGACAGTACCTAAAGCACCTGCAATGAAATCAGCAGCTACTACTGACATTGACGATTTGGCAATGGATGTGCTCCCAATCGGCGACTCACCAAGTTCTATTAGTCTACTACCAACGACCTTGCGCTGCCCTCCAAGGTGCAAAGGGAAAGGGAAGACAAACTTTGCCAATAGATAATAGATCGTGTGGACAAACTAAAGTTCCTCACACAGGCCAGACCAGCGTGTGTGTGTCTTCAGGAAACGCATTTCAAGGATTCCGCTACCGCTGTGTTTAGGGGTTATCGTCTACATCGAAAAGATGACCATAACGTCTCAGAGCTCAGGGAGGAGTGGCAGTGTTGGTCCATGACACACTTTACTCCTCGCCTGTAACCCTAATCACCACACTACAGGTAGTTGCTGTCACTATGCGTTTTGTTTTCTTTCAGGTAACCTTATGATCTTTTTACCCTCTGCCACAGGAACCACTGGATGGCGAGGCTCTTTCCTAGCTGATGGGCCAACTTTCGCCCTCGCTTGTGCTCTTAGGGGAGTTTACTGTGAGGGGAGTTTAATGTGCTTCACACTCTGTGGGGAAGTGGTCAAGTTTTTGAGAATATATTACAACCTGACATAAGTGTCTCCTGAAAACGGGCGGAATGACATTTTTTTGCACAGAACAGGAACATTCTCCGCCATTGATTTGACAGTTTGCTCTCCTGGCCTTGCAGACTCTGTTGAATGGAAGGTGGCAGACGTCCAGTGACCATTTTCCTATTACTGTTCGCCTTTTACAAAGAACGGCGCCTGAGGGGAAACTACCCAAGTGGATGATATTCAAAGCGAACTGCATGCTTTATAGAAAGCTGGTTGCGTTTCAGCACAGGGACAGCGTTCACGACTGGGTGAGTCACATTACCGATGTAATTCACGCTGCCGCGAATGCGTCTATCACTAAATCGTGAGGCCGTTACAGAAACAACGTTTTCCTTGGTGGTACGATCACTGTCGTTGCAGGTTCAAGCATAGGCGTGTTTTTTAAGCAAAGTCCGTTTTGTTGTAGATACCAGTAATTCGCGTGCATCGTGTACCGGCGTGCCTCAGGAACAACTGTGCTCAGTTTCAGCTCTGTAGCTAACCTGTACGGTTCTGTTCTGTGCTTTCAAAATGTTTAAGACTATCAACTCGCCCGCCGCGTGTGAGCTTCGCTCAGTGATACGGTTTTTGTCAGCAAGGAACCTGTCTGCTGCAGAAATTCATCGACAGATTTGCGAAGTGTACGGTGATGCTGTTATGAGTGAAAGCAAAGTGCGTAAGTGGGTACGAGAATTCAAAGATGGCCGTGACAATGTCCATGATGAGCACCGCTCCGGTCACCCTTCTCTGATTGCAGACGATTTGATGGCTTCAGTTGAAGCGAGGATTCGTGAGAACAGGCACTTCACAATAACAGGTCTCTCAAACGAATTTCCTGACGTGTCGAGATCAGTGCTTTACAAAATTGTTTCTGAACACCTGAAGTTTAGGAAATTGGGTCCCGAATCTCATAACGGAGAACCACAAATACCAAAGATTTGAGTGTGCAATGAAGTTCTTGACTCGTTATCACGAAGAAGGTGACAGCTTCGTGAGTCAGATCGTAACTGGAGACGAAACATGGGTTTCGCATATCACGCCCAAATCGAAGCAACAGAGCATGGTGTGGAGACACACACACTCGCCTGTAAAGGTGAGGGCCAAACAGCGCAAAATCATGGCGTCGCTGTTTTGGGATAGGCATGGTGTTTTGTTGGTCGACTTCATGCAACGAGGAACCACTATCTATGCAGAAGCATAGTGCCAAACCCTATAAAAGCTGCCGGCCGGAGTGGCCGAGCGGTTCTAGGCGCTACAGTATGGAACCGCGCGACCGCTGCGGTCGCAGGTTCGAATCCTGCATCGGGCATGGATGTGTGTGATGTCCTTTGGTTAGTTAGGTTTAGGTAGTTCTAAGTTCTAGGGGACTGATGACCACAGCAGTTAAGTCCCATAGTGCTCAGAGCCATTTGAACCTATAAAAGCTACGCAGAGCGATTCAAAGCAAAAGACACGGCATGCTGACTAAGGGAATTGTCCTTCTCCATGATAATGCAAGACCTCACACTGCATGTCAGACCCGCGATTTATTGGACAGTTTTGGCTGGGAAGTTTTTGACCAGCCACCCTACAGTCCTGATCTTGCGCCAATCGATTACCATCTGTTCCTCCACCTCAAACAACACCTCAATGGCAACCGTTACAATGATGACGACGACGTGAAAACGGCAGTGAACTCTTGGTTATCGGAGCAGGTGGCAAGTTTTTATGAAGAGGGTACTTTAAAATTGGTTGAGAGGTATGATACGTGTTTGAACAAACTTGGCAACTATGTGGAAAAATAGAGTGAAGTATGTACTTTCTGAAAATAAATTTATTTTTTTGAAATAACCATTCGTTGTGTACTTATGTTCAAACGGACCTTACTTAAAAAACACGCCTCGTAATCCACGCTGCCGCGAATGCGTCTATAACTATATCGTCAGGCCATTGCAGAAGACAATCTGTTCCTTGTTGGAACGAACAGTGTCGTTGCGCTACGCAGGACAAGCGGACAGCGTTGCACAGGTTCAAGCATAATTCAAACGCAGAGAACGTTTAAGCCTTCCGATTATCGAGAGCAAAATCCCGACGGACAGTGAAAGAGAGCAAGAAGCAATCATGGCACAAGTCTCTGAAGTCCATTAATCGGTCAGTTTCCTCTACTACAGTGTGGGATTCTGTAAGGAAGATACCTGGGTAAAGGATGCCATGTCCATTAAGTGCCACACAGCACAAGGGAGTCCTGAAAGTAACTCCCGCATGTCGGGCACACCATGGCGCGGTCCATGAGTCCGGTTCCAGGTTTCGATGCCTACCGCGAAGTTCGGGTGAGAAGACGTCTTGCTTTCGCCTCCAACAATGACGAGCCTTATACTCTCCCGTTCTCCATGTGGGAATTGGATGCAGCATTAACCGCAGCTCGTGAGACTGCCCCCGGGCCAGACTTGCTACATTATGTTATGGTACTTCATCTTAACCCTGAATCTAAAGAAATCTTACCTACTTTCTTTAATAGGATATGGAGAGATGGGGAATGTCTTGTCCGTTGGAGGGAATCTATAAAGACCCCCATTCTTAAAACAGCAGCGAAGGACGCACACTCCCAGGCAGCTATCTGAGCGTGACTCTTGCCAGAAAGACGCTAGAGCGGATATCAGCTCCCGAACTAATCTAGAGTGTGGAATCTCGAAATTTCCTCAGTTGTTTCCAGAGTAGTTTTAGTTGATATCGTTCCCCTCTTGATAACCTCACCCTACTGGAGGCGGTTATACATGAGGCATTCCTATGAAAGCAGCTTTTTATATCCATCTTTGTTGAAATTGAAAAGGCGTACGACACTATGTGAACATACAATATACTTTGTCAACTACATGAATTGGAGTCTCGTAGACGCCTCCTCAGTTTTCTGCGTTCTTTTCTTGCTGAACATTCTTTTCGGCAGTGAATCAAGAAGACTCTTTCCGACAGATTTCCTCAAGTTCATGATATCCCACAGGGGAGTGATATGGCGTGACTTTGTTCGCAGTTGCGATCAGTGATATATCGTCTGCAGTGCTCATTGTTTGTGAATGATTTTTCCATTTTCTGATCCACTTCTAGTCCCACATTTTCCTCCCGTCAGATACAGTTGACACTTAAGAGACTAGAAGAATGGTCTGCTCTGACAGGTTTTAAATTCTTCGCAGAGCAAACAGTATGTATTGATTTTAATCGTAATCGTTCTCTTTTCATACCTCGGGAACTCAGGCTGTGGGATACTGTTTTACATGTAAAGGAGACTGAGTGGTTTTTAAGTCTCTTATTTGATAGCAAACTTACTTGGCTGCCACATTTCAAGGAGCTCAAAATAAGAGCACTGAAAGCGTTGTGTATCGAAGTGTTTGAATGGACAGAAGTGGGTTGCAGATAGCGCCTGCTTGCTGCAGTTCTACAAGGGTTTCGAATGATCACGTCTTGATTATGGTTGTAAGGTCTACGGTTCTGCACAACCAACATATTTAAAGATGATGGACTTTGTACACCACGACTAAACTGCCGAACAGATTTTGATAAAATTTGGTATGGAGTTATCTTGAACGCTGAGGAACAAAATAGGATACTTTAGAACGTATATTTATTGATCTGAAGAATATAACGCGAAATATGGAAGAATAATTATAACTCTTTGAAAACGCTATTTTCTCTTTGACTTTTGAACTTTATGTAAATGATTTAATGTTTCAGATGTTCTACATAATACGATTCAACGTAATGAATACAATGTTTATACAATCATCTACGTGTTTACTCCATACTAACATCAGTCACAAACCAGCCACATTTTAGTCACTGAGCGTCATTTGTATCTTATATCTTCTTCGTGTTTAAACTTGCGTGAGCAGCTCGTGGTCACATCGTTAGCATTGCTGACCCACCTGGGTTCAATTCTCGCCTGGGTCGTTTACCGTCATTTCATCGTTATCGACCAGCAAGTACCTGAAGTAGCGTCAAATAAGAAGACTTCCACGCAGCTCCCGAACATCGCAGCTGGGGTCTCTAGGACAATAAACCGATGGGCATGTTTCATTTCAGCACAGGTAGCACACAACGCTTGTATGTGTTGCTCTCGAAGTGTTTAATTCACGCTAATCCAGACTTCCATACCAATATTATATATGTGGAAGTGGCAGTCTGTTACTCTTTCATGACTAAACCGCTGAACCGATATCCATGAAAGGTGTAATGAGATGGCTTGAGTCCTGATGAAGAAGAGAGGCTACTTCACAAGGTGTGTGGTACAAAATATTTATTTATTTGAAGACTATTACGAAAATTAAGGAAAAATATTTACTCTTTGAGGAAGTTATTTGCTCTTTCACATTTGAATTTCATCATATTTGTGAAAAAGCTTTTATTGGTTGATATGTTCTTCATAATATGATCAAACGTAATCATATTTGTGAAAAAGCTTCTGTTGGTTGATATGTTCTTCATAATATGATCAAACATAATCAATACAAAGCGTATTTAGTTCTCAGAGTATTTAAGCAATACTTCCATACCAATACCAGTATTATTAATTGCGAAAGCAACTCACTCTTTTATGCTTTCACCTCTCTACCGCTGAACCGATTCCGATGGTATTTTTTATGGAGATAGCTTGAAACCTGAGCTAGGCCATAGGCTGCTGTAGGAAGTTATATCTTTTTGAGTATTATTAACATTTTTAAATATGGTATACGTGAGTGGCGTGCAGACGACGTAGATTATTTCGTCACAGTGCATGTCCAATGTTATTGTGGACATGTTGACTTCCTACACCAGCTGGCACAGCGGGATAGCTTTGTTGGAGGCACAACAATGAAATCGGACGGTTAGCCCGAGAACTATATTTAAAACTACTACTACAAGCCTCTCAAACATGTCTCATTTATCGCATAGTTGTAAGAGAGCTCAAACTGCGAAAGTTACTCGAATCCAACAAACCTCAGAGCAATCTCGTGTGCACCGGAACTTGGGTGCAGAACGTCAGGCGCCCTTAAGAGCTTCACTGCTTCAGCGACGTTAAAACTGTCACATGCCCACCGCATTTTAGACGCTGAGCATCACTCGTCTTTTACAGCTTACAAGACGCTTGGGTATTCACGACGGTGTCATTTAAGGGGGGTAGGACGTTAAACGGGCCGTCTTGGAGCAGGAGAGACACCACAGGACTTTTTAATTCCCACTGTCTATACTTTTACGAATAAATTCATAAAACTTTGTCAGCATGACCAGGAAGGATTCAGGATTCACACTCAAAGCAGTGGAAGTTCAAAAACACAACAAAACTAATTTTGTTTTACATGTCAAAGTTCATCATTTTTTCACTTACAATTGGCTGCGTTTGTTGCTGTAGGTAAACGTTTCTTCATAAGTAGGAGAAATTCCTCGATGAATTTTGCACAGCATACAAACCATACAGGTGTATGAAACTCTAGAAATTATTTCATTTATGAAAAAATGAAGGTGCTGTTACATTTTAAACTTCATGTTTAGAAAAAACTAAAATTTTTTAGTTAATTATCTCAATTTTTACCACAGTTTTCAATAGATTTAGAAAATTCTGGAGTTTCATACACCTGTAAGTATGGTTTGTATGCTGTGCAAAATTCATCGAAGAATCTCCCTTACTTATGAAGAAAAGTGTACCTATAGCAACAAATGCAGCCAATGGTAAGTGAAAAAAGGTCAAATTTCAAATGTAGAAAAAAATATTTTCTTATATTTTTGAACTTACACTTCTATGAGCGTAGAGCCTGAATCTTTCTGGTCATTTTGACAAAGTTTTATGAATTTATTCGTAGAAGTATAGACAGTGGAAATTAAAATGTCCTCTGGTGCCTCTCCTGCTCCGAGTCGTCCCGTTTGACGTCCTACCCCCCTTAAAGGTTGTACCTTTACACGTGGAACGTGGGAGGCTTTTGGTGCGGTTAAATTTGATTATGATCTATTAACTCATCGTGTTAATCGTAAATTAGTCGTCATAGAGGGACGGATCAAAAATGTAGCCACCATAACACATTAAAATGGACGGAAGAAACAGGTGGTACGTGTTGATCTGGTGGCAAAATCTCACATCCAGAACTAGGTGAGTCAGAGAAACCCCTAAGAACTCTACTTCTGCACAAATATAATTATAAAATATAATGCATGTTTTCAGAGTCGACATACAGCAGTGTTATAGACCTACATACTGCCACTCACACCACTTTATACACAGGCATCGCGTAAAATTACTTGTTTACTTACTCACCATGACAAAATTACTTTATATTACATAAATCGTTTTCCATGGAAAGCAAAGCAAAGCAGCAGGTAACAGCTAGTACATTATAAGGCATTTATCATGAGAAACGTGTTGTAGAGAGTCGTCATTAGTAATAAGCTTTGCAGATAAGCAATTTTATAATTTTACTTTCTGTTAAAATGTAGTATGTGCACCGTAAAGTGGGATTACTTGAAACAGTGAGGTATTTGAAATGATTTGCTGTTATACTGTATTTGATAACTGAAATTATAAATGTATCTATGAATGGAGTTACTACCCTGTAGATATCGTTTACATTGCGGACGATATTAGACCTCAAAATTTATCTTTGAACACTTTTTTTTACAAAACAACATGTCACGTTAACAATTCCTTATTATCTCACAAGGCTTGTTTAAATTTCCTTTTTTCATAATTCCATGTCTAAAGTGGATACTGTGGCCAAATGTTCATATTCTGCCCAAAAATAATTGAGGCCAGCAATGACGATCACTAGGGCCCGGATTAATACATAAATGCATATTTTCGATATAAGTAATTTTCATTCTTTTACTAGTTTTCTACATAAATCACGGCATTTGGAGCCTGGAAATGTAACTTTTATTTCATGAATTTTCAATATTTCAAAGTTTACTCCATATTTCAAAGTTCAGTCAACATAACGAAATAAATCTCAGGTGAACAGCCTGGTATGAGTGTGCATTGGACACAATATTTCGGCAATCGACCACGTTGCCATCATCAGGTGCGCTGATGTACTACGGCGGTGGGCCGGCGCCAGGTATATATAGGACAATCCCCCTTCTCCATCAGGCGCTTCCTATGAGTCGGTGCGGTCAGCGCCCCGCGCGCGGTCCAGGTACAGCGGCCGTTCTCCCGCCGTCTGGGCGCTGCGTCCTAGGTCTTCTCGTTCAGGAGGGTCTGCCGGCACCGCTATCGTTATTCTTCCCTCCTCCCCCGAAGTCGGTACACTCTGGGAAATATACTTTTTCATCTTAATTTGGGTGATCGCGGGTTCCCACGCCTTGCAAAGGATGTAACCGCTGTCACGATTTAGCCGTGGCTTCCTTACTCTAATCTCTATGACTTCTTTGATGACACAGTCCCATTATTTGGAAGTCTGTGTCAGGACTTTGGTTTGGTGTGGAGTTCCGACAGGCAATGCTCAGCGACTGCCGACTTACTGGGCTATACATCCCACACCTCCACTGATTATTGATTATGGCCAAACCAAAGTCCTGACACAGACTTTCAAATACTGGAACTATGTCATCAAAGAAGCCATAGAGATTAGAGTAAGGGAGCCACAACTAAATCGTGACAGCGGTTACATCCTTAGCAAGGCGTGGGAACCCACGATCACCCAGATTAAGATGAAAAAGTATATTTCCCAGAGTGTACCGACTTCGGGGGAGGAGGGAAGAATAACGAGAGCAGTGTCGGCAGACCCTCCTGAACGAGAAGACCTAGAACGCAGCGCCCAGACGGCGGGAGAACAGACGCTGTATCTGGACTGCACGCAGGGCGCTGACTGCACCGACTCATAGGAAGTGCCTGAGGGAGGAGGAGGATTTTCCTATATATACCTGGCACCGGCCCACCGCCGCAGTACATCAGCGCACCTGATGATGGCAACGTGGTTGATTGGCGAAATATTGTCCTATGCACACTAACACCAGGCTATTCGCCCAAGATTTATTTCGTCATAAAATACACCTGGAGAGATTGAAGAACCACATCACATACCTCTATGGGGAGGAGATGTATCGCAGCATGAAAAGGATCGACAAGCTGCGTCATCGGAGAAGTCGTCTACTGAGTTCATTTGTTTTTCTTATGAAGTGTCGAGAAGAACGTGTGGTAGTGAATATTGCTAAGGTCAAGCATCACATCGACTCAGCAGCGGCCAGAAGGATGAAGAAACGTGCCAGCCTAGCTTTGGTATGAGAGAGAGTTCGCTTCACTCGGTGGCACTTGGACACTACCAACAAAGAACTCTTACAGTTATATCTACAACTGGCCAGCCCGTTCAACCCCTGGACGTGCGATTGGCTTGATGGTGTCACATGGGCCACAGTGGATTCAACCCAGAGGAAGTCAGCCGAACA